>NW_028317818.1:6383750-6688125 GCF_062004578.1 Staurois parvus
CAATACCTCCTGCCGCACTAAACACGCGCTCCGATGCCACGCTACTGGCCGGGCATGACAGCCTTTCAAGGGCAAATTCAGCTAGTTGGGGCCAAAGGTCAAGTTTCGTTGCCCAGTAGTCAAGGGGATTGTCTACCTCGGTTGGCAGGGTGCTGTCCAAGTAGGCCTAAGCCTGTTGTTTGAGGTCCTGCTCCAGGTCCACCTGATGCTGCTGCTGCTGCTGCTGCTGCGGCTGGTTAGTAGTTTCCTCACTGCGCTGGTGAAGAAAGCTACTCATCATCGACTGCAGACTGAGGCAGCCGCTGCTGGTGGAGCTGCCACTGCTCCTACCACCCCACCCCTCCCCTGCTGCCATGGCAGCGGAACGCGAGCGCACAGGGCCCACAGTGTCTGAGGATGGACGTTGGCGCAGACAGGCAGAGACCAGCTGACTACATAGGTGGTTTTTATAGTACGTTATTTTGGCCTCCCTCTCAGCAGGTGTGAAAAAGGCCACCATTTTGGAACGGTAGCGAGGGTCCAACAAGGTGGACAGCCAAAAGTCATCCCTCTGTCTGATGGTTATTATTCGGCTGTCGCTACGCAAGCAACCGAGCATGCTATGGGCCATTTGTGCCAAGGAATGCGAGGGACTCCCTGCCTCCATCTCCACAGCATACTGCCACGGTGCGTCTGGGTCCTCTGTCTCCTCCTCCTCCTCCTCTACCAGATGCTCCTGCTCCTCCACTCCTGTCCGCTGAGTGGAAAAACCACCCATTTCACTCAATAATTCCTGAGCACAAATGTCCTCCTCTACCTCCTCCTCTTCTTCCTGTCCTGCCCCCACAGGGGTCATGTGGCGTTGAGATCTGTGCGCCACGTCTACCGCACCCTGACCAGCCATTGTTAACAGCATTTGTTCAAGGACGTGCAACAGAGGAATGACGTCGTTCATCCCATAGTCCTGCCGACTCACGAATAGCGTGGCCTCCTCAAAGGGCCTGAGCAAGCGGCAGGTGTCACGCATGAGCTGCCAATGGCTGACATCTAAGTTACACAGGGGAGTACCTTTATCCGCTTGTAACATCAGGAAATCGGTGATGGCCTTTCGCTGTTCGTAAAGGCGGTCTAACATGTGTAGTGTTGAATTCCACCTTGTTGCAACGTCGCAGATCAGGCGATGCTGTGGAATTCCGTTCTGCCGCTGCAGCTCAAGGAGGGTGTGCTTTGCGGTGTAGGAATGGCTGAAATGCATGCAAAGTTTACGTGACATTTTAAGGATGTCTTGCAGTGGGATGGTGGATTTTAAGAACCGCTTGACAACCAGATTGAACACGTGAGCCATGCATGGCGCATGGCACAACCTTCCTTGACGCAGAGCAGACACCATGTTCTTTCCGTTGTCGGTCAACATGGTTCCGATTTTCAGTTTGCGCGGAGACAGCCATCTGTCGATTTCTCTGTTCATTACACTCAGAAGTTCCTCCCCTGTGTGACTACGTTCGCCAAGGCATACCAGGTGCAGAACAGCGTGACACCGTTGCGCCCTGCACATGTGATATGCCGGTCGGGTAATGGGACTTGGCACGGGGGTGGCGGCTGAGGACACGGCGGAAGAAGAGGTGGTAGAGGCGGACATCTTTGCCGGACCAAGGACGTGCAAACGTGGAGGCAAAAGCGGCGTGACCTGTCCAAGTTGCTGGTGCGGCTGTGACGGCACCACGTTCACCCAGTGGGCCGTAAATGACATGTACTGTCCCTGACCGTAGTTACAGCTCCACACGTCGGCGCTGCCGTGCACTTTGGCAGAGACCGACATGCTCAAAGACTGGCCCACCATGTCTTCTACATGTGAATGCAGGGCTGGCACTGCCTTTTTGGCGAAGAAATGACGGCTTGGCACTCTCCACCGCGGCGCGGCACAAGCCATCATTTCTCTGAAAGGTGCTGAGTCCACCACTTGGAAAGGGAGGGACTGCAGCACCAGCAACTTGGACAGGAGGACGTTCAGCTTTTGCACCGTCGGGTGCGTGCTCGCAAACTGTTGTCTCTTGGAAACGGATTCCAAGAAAGACTGCTGACGGAATCCGTGAAGAGGAGTAGCAGGAGAAGGAGCATCTGAACGAGCGGAAGATGCCAACGAGCGACAACTCCCCTCAGCAGAGGTGTTGGAGCCTTGACTGGCTGATGGAGGGCGATTGACGTCGGGTGACGGAGCAAGTAACGGAGCGGGTGATGGAGCGGGGGCTGGGGCGGGCAGAACCGCCGTATCTTTATCACGGTTTTCCCAGGCCACCAAATGGCGACGCTGCATATGCTGCCGCAACGCTGTAGTCCCAACATGGGCCCCCTGGCCACGCTTGACTTTCTGGCCACATAGTCGACATACGGCTACGTTTACTTCCTCGGGCGGCTTGACAAAAAATTGCCACACCGCCGAGTAGGAAACTTTGCCCCCGATACTCCTCACTGGCTGACTGCTGCTTCCTCCGTGCACACCGGCACCACTACTGGCCGTGGTGGTAGGCTGCAGTGGAGCTGGTGCTCTACTCCGTGGCCGTTTGGCTCCACTGACACTGCTGCGACCCTGCTGCTGTCTCCTGGGCAACCCACCGACTGTTTTGCTCGCTGCCAAGCTGCCACCCTCTTCTCCTGATGATGCGGAAGAAATTGCCTGATGACGACGAGGCTGCCAAGTGCGATCAACCTCCTCATCATCAAGTAGGGTCTCCGCCTCACTACTAGCCCCCTCGGCTGCGTCTGGGTCAGGAGACAGACCTGTCTCTAGACCGGCTACCGAGCCACTCTCCTCGCCACTACTTCTTCGCCTGGCTGCTGAAAAGGCGGATGTCTCCCCCCGTTCCTGACCGCCCTCTGTTAGCTCTTCCTCACTGTACAGTGGGGCTGAGCCCACAGCATGCGATACTTCGCTTGGTGAGGGAACACCAAAGGACAGGGGCAGGTAGAGGACACGTGATTTCAGTGGGCTTGGTCCCGGGCCATGCCAACTAACGGTTGTGTCTGACGTACCCACCGACCGTTGGCTGTAGGTGTCAGAGGTGACCTGGGAAGAGGAAGACGACCGAGCCAACCAATCGACGACGGCAGGGTTGTCGGTGGAGACACGACCGCTGGATGACACCGGGAGCACTGGCCTCTGGCTGCGAATAGTGCTGCCTCGACCCCTTCCTCTGCTGCCACGTCTGCTCGCTCCTAAAACATTGCCTCCTCTGCCACTCCTCTGCATGTTGTCTGACATACTCTTTAATTAAACGATTATGTGTCCCTGAGTAACAATTCTGTGTCCCTGAGTAACAATTCTGTGTCTGTGCGAGTAACAATTCTGTGGCCCTAAGTAACAGTTCTGTGGCCCTCAGTAACAATTCTGTGTCCCTGATTAACGTTTCTGTGGCCCCAAGTAACAGTTCTGTGGCCCTCAGTAACAATTCTGTGTCTGTGCGAGTAACAATTCTGTGTCTGTGCGAGAAACAATTCTGTGGCCCTAAGTAAAGTTTCTGTGGCCCTAAGTAACAATTCTCTGGCACTCAGTAACAATTCTGTCTGTCCCTGAGTAACAATTCTCTGGCACTCAGTAACAATTCTGTCTGTCCCTGAGTAAAAATTCTGTGGCCCTAAGTAAAGTTTCTGGGGCCCTGAGTAACAATTATCTGGCACTCCGTAACAATTCTGTCTGTCCCTGAGTAACAATTCTCTGGCACTCAGTAACAATTCTGTCTGTCCCTGAGTAAAAATTCTCTGGCCCTAAGTAAAGTTTCTGTGGCCCTGAGTAACAATTCTCTGGCACTCCGTAACAATTCTGTCTGTCCCTGAGTAACAATTCTCTGGCACTCAGTAACAATTCTGTCTGTCCCTGAGTAAAAATTCTGTGGCCCTAATTAAAGTTTCTGTGGCCCTAAGTAACAATTCTCTGGCACTCCGTAACAATTCTGTCTGTCCCTGAGTAACAATTCTCTGGCACTCAGTAACAATTCTGTCTGTCCCTGAGTAAAAATTCTCTGGCCCTAAGTAAAGTTTCTGTGGCCCTGAGTAACAATTCTCTGGCACTCCGTAACAATTCTGTCTGTCCCTGAGTAACAATTCTCTGGCACTCAGTAACAATTCTGTCTGTCCCTGAGTAAAAATTCTGTGGCCCTAATTAAAGTTTCTGTGGCCCTAAGTAACAATTCTCTGGCACTCAGTAACAATTCTGTCTGTCCCTGAGTAACAATTCTCTGGCACTCCGTAACAATTCTGTCTGTCCCTGAGTAACAATTCTCTGGCACTCAGTAACAATTCTGTCTGTCCCTGAGTAAAAATTCTGTGGCCCTAATTAAAGTTTCTGTGGCCCTAAGTAACAATTCTCTGGCACTCAGTAACAATTCTGTCTGTCCCTGAGTAACAATTCTCTGGCACTCGGTAACAATTCTGTCTGTCCCTGAGTAACAATTCTCTGGCACTCAGTAACAATTCTGTCTGTCCCTGAGTAAAAATTCTGTGGCCCTAATTAAAGTTTCTGTGGCCCTAAGTAACAATTCTCTGGCACTCAGTAACAATTCTGTCTGTCCCTGAGTAACAATTCTCTGGCACTCCGTAACAATTCTGTCTGTCCCTGAGTAACAATTCTCTGGCACTCAGTAACAATTCTGTCTGTCCCTGAGTAAAAATTCTGTGGCCCTAAGTAAAGTTTCTGTGGCCCTGAGTAACAATTCTCTGGCACTCCGTAACAATTCTGTCTGTCCCTGAGTAACAATTCTCTGGCACTCCGTAACAATTCTGTCTGTCCCTGAGTAAAAATTCTGTGGCCCTAATTAAAGTTTCTGTGGCCCTAAGTAACAATTCTCTGGCACTCAGTAACAATTCTGTCTGTCCCTGAGTAACAATTCTCTGGCACTCGGTAACAATTCTGTCTGTCCCTGAGTAACAATTCTCTGGCACTCAGTAACAATTCTGTCTGTCCCTGAGTAAAAATTCTGTGGCCCTAATTAAAGTTTCTGTGGCCCTAAGTAACAATTCTCTGGCACTCAGTAACAATTCTGTCTGTCCCTGAGTAACAATTCTCTGGCACTCCGTAACAATTCTGTCTGTCCCTGAGTAACAATTCTCTGGCACTCAGTAACAATTCTGTCTGTCCCTGAGTAAAAATTCTGTGGCCCTAATTCAAGTTTCTGTGGCCCTAAGTAACAATTCTCTGGCACTCAGTAACAATTCTGTCTGTCCCTGAGTAACAATTCTCTGGCACTCAGTAACAATTCTGTCTGTCCCTGAGTAAAAATTCTGTGGCCCTAAGTAAAGTTTCTGGGGCCCTGAGTAACAATTATCTGGCACTCAGTAACAATTCTGTCTGTCCCTGAGTAACAATTCTCTGGCACTCAGTAACAATTCTGTCTGTCCCTGAGTAACAATTCTCTGGCACTCAGTAACAATTCTGTCTGTCCCTGAGTAAAAATTCTGTGGCCCTAAGTAAAGTTTCTGGGGCCCTGAGTAACAATTATCTGGCACTCCGTAACAATTCTGTCTGTCCCTGAGTAACAATTCTCTGGCACTCAGTAACAATTCTGTCTGTCCCTGAGTAAAAATTCTCTGGCCCTAAGTAAAGTTTCTGTGGCCCTGAGTAACAATTCTCTGGCACTCCGTAACAATTCTGTCTGTCCCTGAGTAACAATTCTCTGGCACTCAGTAACAATTCTGTCTGTCCCTGAGTAAAAATTCTGTGGCCCTAATTAAAGTTTCTGTGGCCCTAAGTAACAATTCTCTGGCACTCAGTAACAATTCTGTCTGTCCCTGAGTAACAATTCTCTGGCACTCGGTAACAATTCTGTCTGTCCCTGAGTAACAATTCTCTGGCACTCAGTAACAATTCTGTCTGTCCCTGAGTAAAAATTCTGTGGCCCTAATTAAAGTTTCTGTGGCCCTAAGTAACAATTCTCTGGCACTCAGTAACAATTCTGTCTGTCCCTGAGTAACAATTCTCTGGCACTCCGTAACAATTCTGTCTGTCCCTGAGTAACAATTCTCTGGCACTCAGTAACAATTCTGTCTGTCCCTGAGTAAAAATTCTGTGGCCCTAAGTAAAGTTTCTGTGGCCCTGAGTAACAATTCTCTGGCACTCCGTAACAATTCTGTCTGTCCCTGAGTAACAATTCTCTGGCACTCCGTAACAATTCTGTCTGTCCCTGAGTAAAAATTCTGTGGCCCTAATTAAAGTTTCTGTGGCCCTAAGTAACAATTCTCTGGCACTCAGTAACAATTCTGTCTGTCCCTGAGTAACAATTCTCTGGCACTCGGTAACAATTCTGTCTGTCCCTGAGTAACAATTCTCTGGCACTCAGTAACAATTCTGTCTGTCCCTGAGTAAAAATTCTGTGGGCCTAATTAAAGTTTCTGTGGCCCTAAGTAACAATTCTCTGGCACTCAGTAACAATTCTCTCTGTCCCTGAGTAACAATTCTCTGGCACTCAGTAACAATTCTGTCTGTCCCTGAGTAAAAATTCTGTGGCCCTAATGAAAGTTTCTGTGGCCCTAAGTAACAATTCTCTGGCACTCAGTAACAATTCTGTCTGTCCCTGAGTAACAATTCTCTGGCACTCGGTAACAATTCTGTCTGTCCCTGAGTAACAATTCTCTGGCACTCAGTAACAATTCTGTCTGTCCCTGAGTAAAAATTCTGTGGCCCTAATTAAAGTTTCTGTGGCCCTAAGTAACAATTCTCTGGCACTCATTAACAATTCTGTCTGTCCCTGAGTAACAATTCTCTGGCACTCGGTAACAATTCTGTCTGTCCCTGAGTAACAATTCTCTGGCACTCAGTAACAATTCTGTCTGTCCCTGAGTAAAAATTCTGTGGCCCTAATTAAAGTTTCTGTGGCCCTAAGTAACAATTCTCTGGCACTCAGTAACAATTCTGTCTGTCCCTGAGTAACAATTCTCTGGCACTCCGTAACAATTCTGTCTGTCCCTGAGTAACAATTCTCTGGCACTCCGTAACAATTCTGTCTGTCCCTGAGTATGAATTCTGTGGCCCTAACTAGCGTTTCTTTGTCCCTAAGTAACAGTTCTGTGGCCCTCAGTAACAGTTCTGTGTCTGTGCGAGTAACAATTCTGTGTCTGTGCGAGTAACAATTCTGTGGCCCTAAGTAACAGTTCTGTGGCCTTCAGTAACAATTCTGTGTCTGTGCGAGTAACAATTCTGTGTCTGTGCGAGTAACAATTCTGTGGCCCTAAGTAAAGTTTCTGTGGCCCTAAGTAACAATTCTCTGGCACTCAGTAACAATTCTGTCTGTCCCTGAGTAACAATTCTCTGGCACTCAGTAACAATTCTGTCTGTCCCTGAGTAAAAATTCTGTGGCCCTAAGTAAAGTTTCTGTGGCCCTGAGTAACAATTCTCTGGCACTCAGTAACAATTCTGTCTGTCCCTGAGTAACAATTCTCTGGCACTGAGTAACAATTCTGTCTGTCCCTGAGTAAAAATTCTGTGGCCCTAATTAAAGTTTCTGTGGCCCTAAGTAACAATTCTCTGGCACTCAGTAACAATTCTGTCTGTCCCTGAGTAACAATTCTCTGGCACTCAGTAACAATTCTGTCTGTCCCTGAGTAACAATTCTGTGGCCCTAATAACGTTTCTGTGGCCCTAAGTAACAATTCTCTGGCACTGAGTAACAATTCTGTCTGTCCCTGATTATGAATTCTGTGGCCCTAACTAGCGTTTCTTTGTCCCTAAATAACGATTCTGTGGCCCTCATTAACAAGTCTGTGTCCCTGAGTAATGGTTCTCTGTCCCTAAGTAACTTTTCTCTGTCCCCAATTATCGTTTCTGTGGCCCTAACTCTGTCCCTGTCCCTAGTACAGAGCGGTCTGCCTCTGTTCAATAACTGCAGGCAAATGAAGAATTCCAAAATGGCCGCTATTTATAGCTCGACCATTACACAGTGCTGGCTGGCTGGCTGCTGATAGGCTGATGCGATCACATGTAGTTGAGGCATGCATTATGGGTCAGCGCGCCTTGTCTGCGCGCCTTCCCAGACATCCCCGCTCCGTCGCCGCACATGTCAGCCGCCATTTTCTGAAAAATTTCGATTCGCGCGTCCGAATTAGGCTATTTTTCGGATTCGGCACGAATCGAAATTTTTCAGATATTCGACTCGAATTCCACTTCGGATACTTCGATTCGCTCATCTCTAGTGGTGATCATAAACAATGACTGGCTGTTCTGATATAATTGTCTTTCAGTGCCCCATGTTTGGATTTATCAAGCATTTGAGAAGGTGTTGTATTTTGTCACTTCACTGCGTACTTTTGCCCCCATTCACCTGAATGGGTTGGGACAGGCAGGTGCTATGCCCACCAAAAGCAACAGTAGGAATAATTCCTGCCACAGCTGGGTTGGGACAGGCAGGTGCTACGCCCACCAAAAGCAACAGTGGGTATAATTCCTGCCACAGCTGGGAAGAAAATAATCAAAACAAAGCACTGTGTACATCCATGGCTGCTGTCTATGCAGCTAAAGGGGATAGCAGTTCAGGGGCAGTAAATCCACAGCTCAGTCATGAGTTTGTTTCCACACACCCCCAAATGAGCTGTGCAAATGAGCCCTAATAGTGCAGCAAGCCACAGTGTTTCTGATCACCACCACACCAGTCACAGTATCATCAGACCAGTGTAGCTAGAAACAGTTCTCCTGATCACCACCATACCAGTCCAAGTGTCACCAGACCAATGTATGCCAGCACCAGTGTTCCTGATTGCTGTGACACAAATCCTAGTGTTGCCAGACCAGTGTAAGCCAGTATCATTGTTCCTGATTGCTGTGACACAAATCCTAGTGTTGCCAGACCAGTGTAAGCCAGCAGCAGTGTCCTTGATTGCTTCCACACAGGTTCTAGTGTTGCCAGACCAATATAAGTCATCACCAGTGTTCCTGAATGCTGCCACACAAGTCCTAGTTTTGTAAGACCAATGTAGGCCAGCAACAGTGTTCCTGATCGCAACTATGCAGTCCCAATGTCACCAGACCAGTGCAGCCAGCAACAGTGTTCCTGGTCTCAGTCACACTAGCATCTTCCTGCTGCCTGTACTGACCCTGGCCTATTTATTGGCCATGTTTCTGCTTGCTGCATGGACTGATCTTTTGCCTGTTTGCTGACCATATCTCTGTCTGCCGCCCGAATTGACCCATCTCTTCATCCCAAAGACTATGTCCCAGCAAGACACTAGTCCTAGGTATCCCTTGTGAACAACTGCACTACTGGAACCACAGGCACTCTTTTGTTCTTCCTTTCTACAACCCGCCTATACATCCTGGCCAGTGAATGAGGCATACCTGAGGGCAGCCACGTACCAGCAGGCTACCCTTGCTTGGCTTATAGGAATGAGGACTGCTATATGTGATGCTACACTAAACTATATTCCCTGACCACTCATACAACCATTACAGTACGCAGTGTTTTTGGTACAATTGGTTTATGTTTGTGGTTTACAAGCTACAATGTCCAGTACATACAGTAGTCAGTCCAAACACATACATTGGAGGTTTACCAGAATGCGTTATGGGGTGAAATTCTAAATATGCTAATGCTGTATGTGAAATATATCTTGTTTTAACAAATATTTATTATTATTATTATTGGTTGTCAACTTTTCACATACAGATAAAGAGAATACATTAGGTATGATAAATACCAGTATACACAAGACATGGCATCCATAGAAACATCAAGAAAATACAAAGCCAGTGGTGTACAGCAAAGGATAAATGATACACAATGCCCATAGACCAAAACCATGGCTCCCTGACATAAACCAAGAGTTGTACAAGGGCATACCTGGAATGATGAAATTGTAGGTGAAATCTGCCCTTTATGGTGAGAACCATATAGCGATAACGTAGCATAGGTTAGGGCTTTGTTCCTGCACATATGTTCAATGCCACCAGGTATCTAAAAAAAAAATATTTTAACCTATCATGCTGTCAGGGATAAAAACGAACTGCTTGGTAGGCTTGTCATTTTGGAAAATGGTGTCCAGCTTTTCTATGTACAACAGGGATTTCAGCTATCTCTATATTTGAAACAGATAAGGTTGAGGGCAATGTGCATGCTTTAAGAAGAACTCTATGAGCTATTAGTAGGCAGAAAAAGATCCATTGAGGGATCTTTTGGACAGATGGTGATGAAGTAGAGGAAGGATGCCCAGCAAAGCCAAAAACACTTGACATGGGGTCCTTGGTAAGTAGGATGTACATAACCCTAAAGATATACAGTAGTTAATGACTTCAGCCCAGTATAAGGCAAATGCACTACAGTTCCAAAAATGATGCAGTAAAGTAGGATAGTGGGTGCCACAACAGGAGAAAATAGATATTGAAGTATTTTCTTTGTCCATCAAAAACGGAATAAAAGCTTTCTGTATTAGTTTAAATTGGATCTCCCTTTACACCTCGTAAACAATGCATGTTGATATGCTGTTGTCAATTGCAAACTGAGCTGTGAGTAGAGATCAGAGATGGAGCAGGATTGCTTTATCGTTATGTCTATTAAAAACTGCTGGAGAGGATCTTGTTTAGAATTATAACAGGTATCATAGTCATATTGCGGCGAGTACTTGGTGAGTGCGGACGGGTCGGCAGGTGACAAGTTTTTTTTAATTTTGTCGTCATGACAACATTGGACATCCTGATTGACAGTGGATTACAGTGATGGCACCATTTTTTTGTTTTTATTAAAGGACTGTTGTTTTGTTTTTTGTTCAATTAAAGTAATTTTTCAAAAGACTGGTCTTTTTATTTTTTACTGAATTTAACCCTTTAGTGAATGGGTAGGAGTAGAAGTACCCCTTACTCACTCACATAGGGGTGTAGCATTAATGCTAATTAACCCCCCTGTCCACAGACCCCCACAACCACCAGGCCAGGGTTGTGGGGAAAAGGCCCTTGTCCCCATTAGCATGGGGAAACCATCCCATTGTGATGGGCACATGGCTTGGTAAGCCGCAGGGAGGGTGGGCCATTCAATCGTCCCCCACCTTTCCTGCCCTGCCAAGCCTGTGCTCGGATCAAGGGTCTGGTGGGAATTTTGGGAGGACCCCATGCTTTCCCCCTATTTTTTTGGGGTGGGGTTCCCCTTAAAAGTCCTACCAGGCCTAAAGGGCCTGGTATGGTTTTTAAGTGGAACCCCACGCACTTAGAAAAACTAAATATTGTGGGGTCCCTCCTAACCTTCCTACCAGAACTAAAGGGTCTGGTATGAATTGAAGGGGACCCCAATGTCATTTAAAAAAAAAATGTCAGTACTGCTGCAGAAGGTTCTGTACATTGTACAGATGTGCAACGTTGCAGATAGTTTAAGAGGACCCCCCAGGCATGATATTTAAAGGAATGTCTAATTTTTTTTTTTACTTTAAGCAATTAAAGATTACTGCCCCTTTAAAAATGGTACTTTTTGACATTTTTTTTCACTGATTCATCTCCCTCAGGGAAGTACCCAAGTGCTCATACCACTTTCATGACCAATAACTTTCTTCTAAGCTTTCAAAATGGGCACTTTTGAATTTACAAATTCGAGCCCCATAACCTTGCATTGAGTTTGAAGGTCACAGTCAAACTTTCATTAGGTTTGAATGTTTGACCATGAACCTAACACGGGTGGTGTTCGGCCCATCACTACTCCAGAGATAGTTCCAAAAAAGATTTCAGTTGGCTAGAATCAGAGTGGAACAGAGATGTTACCATAGTCAGGCAGGACAATTTCCAGATAGCAATGGCCTTAGATAGTATATCCTAATACATTGACTCCTTTGTGTAAAAAAAAAAAACATTTCCTTATTTCTGCATTTTCAAAAAACTTGTGGCAAAAACATAAAGTCTCACCATGCTTATTAGGAAATACCTTGGGGTGTTTGCTTTACAAAAATGTGATAGGTAGTCAGGAAATTAGATAAGTAGTTTATGCACCTAGAAAGCTTGAAGGTACTCCTTTGATTTGAGCCCCTCAATATGGCTAAGCTTTGAAAAAGTCTCACACATGTAGTATACCCCTACTCAGGAGAAGTAGCCGAATGTGTTTTGAAGTTTGTTTATAAATATGCTTATGCTGTGTGTTAGAAATATCTTATTAATTGACAATTATGTGTTAAGAATAATTTTCATTTTCTTTCCTGAAATTTTCAAAAACGTGTGCAAAAAAAATTATATTTGTAAAAGACCCATTATGCCTTTCAGAAATTATCTTGGGATGTTTGCTTTCCAAAAGGTGGTCATTTCGTGGGTGTTTTTTCTGACCTGGTATTTCAGGGACTCAACAAATATGATAGAGAGTCAGGAAATAAGACACATAATTTATGCTCTTTGAAAAACCAAAGGTGCTATTTGGATTTTGGGTCCTTCTATGCACCTAGCCTGTGAATACATTTTCACACATGTGGTATCCCTGTACTCAGGAGGAGTATCAGAATGTGCTTTGGAGTGTAATTTTAGGTATGCTTATGCTGTGTGTGAGAAATAATTTGTTAAAATGACAACTTTGTTAAAATAAAGCACATTTTATGTAATGTCTTCCATTAAAAAAAAAGTTGTGACAAAAAATTACAACTTCAGAAAACTCACCATGCCTCTTTCTAAATACCTTGGACTGTATATTTTACCACAAAGGGGTAATTTTGGGTGTAATTGAACTTTCCTGGCATTTTAAGGCCTCAAGAAATTAGATCAGTCAGTAGATCAGGATTGATTTATTATCACATACTGTATATACCATGGTTTGTAAACTCTATACTTTCACACAGACTAAATATATACTGCACATTGATTTGTTTTTCTTTTCACCAAAGAAATACAGAATACATTTTGGCCCAAATTTATGAATAATAATTGTTTATTTACAAAGCTTTATAATAAAAATTAAGAGAAAAAGTTTTATTTTTAATTTTCAGTCTTTTATATAGTAAAATTTATTTTGAAAAGAGTAGCGATAAATACCACCAAAAGAAAGCTCCATCTGTCTCAAAAATTGATATAAAATTTATTTGGGTACAGTGTTGCATGACTGAAAAATTGTCATTCAAATTGTGACAGCACTGGACACTGAAAAATGGCCTGGACTTGAAGGGAGTGAAACAATCCTGTCTTCAAGTGGTTCAATACAGCAGTAGCACCTTATAGTGACAATTAAAATTAATTTCAACTTAAAAGCTGTCTTATTTAGGTAGTTTTGGATGTGATACCTGATTCTTATCTAGCAATAATATGCCTTAGTCAGTTGGTGGAAGCAGTCACAACAGATCTAAAAGCTGTAGGAAAATTTACTATTACAAAGAAATAAATAAAGCTAAAGCCCTAAAAATCTCTTTGCAAAGCAATGTGCCCTTACATCTCTTTCAATTTCTGGGTGTGAGCATGCATGCGTGCACCCCCAGATGCCCCCCCCCCCCACGCTGGTCCACTTAGATTGCCCGTATTAATCCTTTGATCACCCTGTTACCCAGCAAGTGCCATTAGTACAGTATCAATATATAGAATTTTTCACTGATCACTGTATTACTGCCACTAGCAACATCAGATAGCAATTGGCATCCCTCTCAGCCAGGGTCAGCTATTGTTAGATTGCCTGCAGACTATCGCACTCACGCTATAGGTCGCTGATCACTGCCATTACTAGTATAGTGTTTGTACGGGTCAGCATATTGATCACAAACAGAACTATACTAGTGCCCCCTTAGTACAGTGTCCCAAAAAAACTCAGTGTTAGCATCCCAATTCTCTGCCAGAACTAGCGTTTAACCCCTCCACTATTTTTCATGGAAGATTTGTATCAATTGATTGTGGGCCAAAACAATTTATACTCAGAACAATACATCGCCACTTACTTTGAGTGGTTAGACTGTTGAGTTGTCCAGCCTTCCTTCTCCAATCCCAACAGGGAACCCAAGGATGCAGCCTGCTGACCATAGAGCTGTTCAGAAACCGTAGTGACTCCAATCATCTCTATGGTCAAATAAACAGGAAGCAACAAGCATTTCATCATTTCTGTTTTGCCGGATATTAACAGCACCATTTTAAAATTGTCAAAGCATCTGATCATGCCTTCCTTCAGTCTGTTAATTAAGGGGAGGGGTTAATTGGCCACAGGTGCTCCCAGTACTATATAACTTGCTGTAGAGCACACATTTGTGCCTGGCACTTTTTGCTGGCTGATAGCTAAAAAGAGTGGGAAATTTGAGTGGAGAGTGAAAAACAGTTTTACTTTTGACTGCTGGTGATTGCTGGTGCTTGTAGTTGTTTTATTTTCTTCTTTGGGTCTTGATAGAAGCTTTTACTTTTTTTAAATAACTTATTCTGTCACTTTTTAAACAGCATTTTTTTCTTCCTTCCTTGCCTTCCTTCAGTCTGGTAATTAAGGGGAGAGGTTAATTGGTCACAGGTGCTCCAGGTACTATATAACTTGCTGTAGAGCACACATTTGTGCCTGGCACTTTTTGCTGGCTGATAGCTAAAAAGAGTGGGAAATTTGAGTGGAGAGTGAAAAACAATTTTACTTTTGACTGCTCATTCTTGAGCTTGCCTGTATTTTGCTTGCTGGACCTTTGATCAAGTGAACGTTTGATAAGTGGAGTTAAAAAAAACGGAGTTGAAAACAGGAGATTATAACAGGAGTCTACTAACCTGTAAGTGTCATCTGATGTTTCCTGTTAGTAATAATATTGTAACTGGGATAATGAGTGCTAGCAGGGTTGAAGGTTTTGTGCAGTGCACAGTGTGCCGAATGTATGCAACAATGGAGCAACAGTTCTAGGATGAATACTGCTGCGCTAGATGTGTCCTGGTTGCCCTTCTGGAAGCTCACATTAGAGATCTGGAGGAGCAAGTTGCAACACTGGGCAAAACCTACAACTTTGAAAGGGGTGTTAGGCTCCCTGAGTAGGTAACCAATGGGATTGATGTGGAGGGTCTAATCAGGTTTATCAGGTAGTAAGATGGGTTACTGTTTTGAGAGTGAGTGGTAGGGGCTCACAGAAAAGGAAGGCTGGCCCTGAGTTTGTACACACAAACAGATTTGCCAAGTTGGTTGAAGATGTGGGGGTGGCAAGCTCAGGGGTGGCAGCCCTGGAGGTCACTGCTATCCCTAACAGCCGGGAGGACAGACCTTCTGGGACTTCACCAATGCCAGAAGTCTGCAAAGCAAAATACTGTAGGTGAGTTGAAAGCTTTGGTGCATGAACATAAGTATGATTTAATTGGTATTGCTGAATCTTGACCTCATTCTTCACATGACTGGGCCATTAATATTCCTGGCTATGTTCTCTTTCGGAGAGGCAGAGTAAAAAGGAAAGGTGATGGTGTCCATCTCTATGTAATTGGTGATCTCAGAGTGAGTGTGAAAAAGGACCTAATTGATGAAGAGTTTGATGAGGCTGAAACATTATGGGTGGAACTGCACATGGGGTTGCATACTACAAAGGTAATCACTGAAGTTTGTTATAGGCCTCCCAGTGTTCATGAGAAGCTGGAGACGCAGCTCCTTGCACAGATCAAAAGGGCTGCAAGGGATGGGATAGTTATAATAATGGGGAAGTTTAACTACCCGGAAATTGACTGGAGTAATGGTACTGCAGGAACAGCTAAAGGGCAAAAAATTATAAACCTACTACAGGACAATCTTATGATACAGTTCATAGAGGCCCCAACTGGGAATGATACTCTGCTGGACCTGGTAATCTCAAACCAGTCAGCGCTTATTACGCATGTCCATACAAAAGAATTTTAAAAATTAATTGACGTGCTTCTATGCATTAAGGTAAAAAAAAACTTTCTGTGCCAAATTATCCCCCCAGCCCACACTTTATACTTACCTGACCCCAATCCAGCAATGTGCATGAGAGCAGCGGCTCTCTGCTCCCCCTCCTCACTTGTTCCCACTTCTATAAATCAAATTCTGTGATGAGGGAGCTGGAGGGCGGGGCTATGATGCAGACAGGGCAGATCATAAGTGAGCCAGCATGACTGTACCCAGAGAAAACGGCTTTCTATGGTGGTCAATTGCCAAAGAGGAGGTGACAGGAGCATCAGCGAGTGAACCAAGAAGAGCAGAATCAAGGCTGCTCTGTGCAATACCAGTGAACAGAGTAGGTAAGTATAACATGTTAAATATTTTAATTTGAAAAATTTTAGTTTTACTATCACTTTAAATGCCAATGTCACAGCTGTTTCTGCTTTTTTGAAATGTGAGAATTGGAGGCACATAGGTCATTACATGAGATATTGACACTTGATGGAAAGGCAGCCAAAAGGTTCTTACACAGCACATTTCAAATGGCCCATTTTTGCTCCAACTGGGATGGGAACAGGAGATCAGTCATGTGTCCCTTGTATAGGAAAACAATTGTGGGTAACCAGTAATGGTCCTGCCCGTTCATGGCCTACATTGTGGAGTCCTTGCACGGGAAAGGACGAGGATGAGGAGTCTGCTGTCACTGAGCTTTGTGGTGAAGAATCATTTGTCTTCTCATGCATGTGGTACCCAAATGACATGCACATATACAGAGCTTTATATGTTGCAGGCAAAGGATGTTGTGCTTCTGATTCACTTTTTTCCTGTACAGTTTCAGACATCCAGTTATGGTCTGCCACAACACTTTAGTGCACTTGGCAGTAAGCTACAGAAGTTGTGCTGATTCTTCCTTGTCCCTTCCCTCTATGCGCCTGGTGCTCTCTTCTTCAACATTAGACAAATGAATTCCTGTACATTCTTCTGCAAGTTAATAATGCTTTGCTGAAATAATTATTTTGACTGATTCGTGTTTTATTGCATTTCTCCTGAAATCGGTATTGTTAAAATTTTATTTATAGGCTGTTTGTTTGGGAAATAGATGGACCGACAGGGAAGCAGACTTTTCATTTCCTAGATTGTAAACTCCAAAGAACAGGGCCCTTGACCCCCTCGTGTTTTGTTTTGTTTTGTTACTGTATTGTCTCATGTTCTGTCCCCCACTATAATGTATAGCACTGAGCAAACCTTTTAGCATTATATAAATACTGTATAATAATAATAATAATAATTTGCACAAAAGGTCTGCTTTAATACAAAGGGTTGGATTTTATATTTGTGTGTAAGTATAGCTTGCTTGTCTGTGTCCAAGACAATTAGGGTTTTTTTATGTCATGCTTCTCTGTATTTGAGTAAAATTGTTATCATCCTGAGGTACTGGGGTTTATTTAATAAGGGAGTAAATCAGGATCACTGTATCTGAACTAAGTAATAAAAAGTGCAAGGGTCACTCTAAGGCTGCAAAAATGGAAAGCTCCTCCCAGGAGACATAGGGAAGAACTCATAGTGTAGTATTTTAAATTTGCTTTATTACTCAAAAAAGCGTTGGTGAGAATCACAGTAGTGCCAGATACAAGTGAGTGACTGACCCTTCCAAAATCAAAGATGGCCGCCGGAGCCACGTGCAAATTTAAAATACTACACTATGAGTTCTTCCCTATGTCTCCTGTGAGGAGCTTTCCATTTTTGCAGCCTTAGAGTGACCCTTGCACCAATTCCAGAGAAGGGGGATTATCCACTCCACACATCTCTGCAAGGATATCTCTGGCCTGTGGGACTTCATTTTTACCACACGAGGGTGCTTCATCTCCACATCTTCCAGCTCCTATCCAGTTTCTGACCAGAAAGAGAGGGTATTCTTCAGGATTATTTATATACATGCGTATTACCAATACGCTTCTGGTTAGTGCGCATTTCTATCATTTGCACTGGATAACAGCAAGCACTATTACAGGACTGCATTTTATCCATCTATGATATAAATTCCATATTCCATGTTTGGTTTTATGTCTATATTATTGTTACCTATACTAGAGCAATATCGCACAGCGCTGCATTTTATATTTGTATATCCATTTTGGGACTTTTTATGTGTTTTCCTTGAATGTTCAGCTGCTGACATTTTGTAGCGCTCACTGTAGCCTTTCTATTTACATATTTAAAATATTACCTTAGATATTGGTATGGATATACAATGATATGTCCTTATGTTTGTAAATAAGTTATTTATAAAAATGAATGTCCAAGATTCCAGATATACATTTGAACAATCTGAAAGAGCAAAGAGAACATTTGGATGAAGTTCATGTGGAAGAGAAGAGTCATAAAATTCACTTACATACATGAAGGCTGTCATAGACAAATTCAGTCAAGAAAATTAGCCCAGTCCAGTCATCTTCACAAATTGAGAAAAAGATCATCAAGTTTTGCATCTAGATCTGGTTTATTTTCTCAGTCTTCTCTTTAGCTGACGTGGCAGAAAAATAAGGTCAAGTTTTATTTGTAGAAAGCTATACAGTTGCAAGAAAAAGTATGTGAACCCCGTGGGATTACGTGGAGTTTTGCATGAATTGGGCATAAAATGTGCTCTGAACGTCATCTAAGTCACAACATTAGAAGAACACAGTCTGCTGAACATAATACTACACAAACATTAGATGTTGCCATGGTTTAATTGCACATAACATGTAAACATTCACAGTGCAGGGAGGAAAAAGTATGTGAACCTTTGGACTTAATAACTGGTTGACCCTCCTTTGGCAGCAATAACCTCAACCAAACGTTTCCTGTAGTTGCAGATCAGACCTGCACAACGATCTGGAGTCATTTTGGACCACTCCTCTTCACAAAACTGTTTCAGTGTAGCAATATTCTTGGGATGTCTGGTGTGAATCGCTCTCTTAAGGTCATGCCACAGCATTTCAATCGGGTTGAGGTCAGGACTCTGACTGGGCCACTCCAGAAGGCGTATTCTGTGCTGTTGCAGCCATTGTTTTGTTGAATTACTTGTACGCTTTGGGTCATTGTCCTGTTGCATCACCCATCCTCTGCGGAGCTTCAGTTGGCGGACAGATGGTCGTACGTTTTCCTGCAAAATGTCTTGATAAACTCTGGAATTCATTTTCCCATCAATGACAACAATCCGTCCAGGCCCTGAGGCAGCAAAGCAGCCCCAAACCATGATGCTCCCTCCGCCATGTTTCACAGTGGGGATGAGGTTTTGATGTTGGTGTGCTGGGCCTTTGTTTCTCCACACATAGTGTTGTGTGTTCTTCCCAAACAACTCAATCTTGGTTTCATCTGTCCACAGTATATTTTGCCAGTAGTGCTGTGGAACATCCAGGTGCTCTTTTGCAAACATCAAACGTGCTGCAATATTCTTTTTGGACAGCAATGGCTTCCTCCGTGGTGTCTTCCCATGTACTCCATTCTTGTTTAATGTTTTCCTTATTGTAGATGTGTCAACAAAAATGTTAGCATGTGCCAGAGATTTCTGTAGGTCTTTAGCTGACACTCTGGGATTCTTCTTTACCTCATGCAGCATTCTGCGCTGTGCTCTTGCAGTCATTTTTACAGGACGACCACGCCTAGGGAGAGTAGCAACAGTGCTAAACTTTCTCCATTTGTAGACAGTCTGTCTTACCGTGGACACATGAACATCAAGGCTTTTGGAGATACTTTTGTAACCTTTTCCAGCTTCATGCAAGTCAACAATTCTTGATGGTAGGTCTTCTGAGAGCTCTTTTCTGCGAGGCATGGTTCACATCAGACAGTGCTTCTTGAAACCAGTAAACCCAAAACAGGTGTGTGTTTTTTAAGGGCAGGACAGCTGTCAGCAACACATCCAATATCATCACACTGATTGGAGTCAAGGTTGGCTCACTCCTGGCTCCAATTAGCTCTGGGAGAAGTCATTAAGCTAGGGCCTCACATACTTTTTCCTCCCTGCACTGTGAATGTTTACATGTTATGTGCAATTAAACCATGGCAACATCTAATGTTTGTGTAGTATTATGTTCAGCAGACTGTGTTCTTCTATTGTTGTGACTTAGATGACGTTCAGAGCACATTTTATGCCCAATTCATGCAAAACTCCACGTAATCCCAAGGGGTTCACATACTTTTTCTTGCAACTGTATGTCTTCGGAAATGCAGGGGCGTATCTAAGCAGATGTCCATCAATGAAGCAATCTTATAATTTGACTGAAACTGAATTACAGTTTTGGCAGATACACATTGAATTGTTTGCTACCAGGCATAAGAATCATTGTATATTAAGATGTTTTCAAGGAAAAATACTCTTTGCCTGTTATAAGAATAAAAGTTTTATCACAACATATTTCTAAGACTTGTTAAATGTTTCTCAATCAATCTGTTAGTCCTGCAATGTAAATAAGTAGATGCAAAACTGAATGGTGACTTTAAACGTTTCTTTCACTTCAAAAATTGTTTATGTGTATAACTTCTGCTGCTGCGTTTTCCAGTTTTCAGCACATTAATATTTCATTGCAGTGCATTTTCATAAGCTTTCATTTGGTAATAAATTAGTATAGATAGACTGTTTTGAAAATGCAAAAGCCAATTCAGTTCAAGGGGAACATTGAATAATAGGCCCTATAAAATACTAACTGTCAAAAATGTGATCTTTTCAAATAAATTGTGTTAACAGTTAAGTTGGTTCATACATGGGTGTAAATCAATTACTCTCTGTATGTGATCATTACACCAAGCTTCCTAGATGGTGTTTGTTTTCCACTGTGTCATAGTTCATATATGGAAAGCCCATTCACTGTTACATGACTGTTTTATGGAACACATACTATATAAAAGTAATTGTTGCCTCTTTTGCTGTGTTTTGAGGTTGACATCATTAAATTATTGCTCAGTCTTACTGAGGAAGAGCACAATGTAATTTTAATAATTTGCATGGAAAATCTCTTTGTTTTTTTTGAGGTTTTTAATCAGCATTGCGTTTACTACTTTTAAAAATAAATTAATATAATATGTCTTGCAATATAGCATCAATATTATTTGTTTCATAAATAATTACTAGTATGTCTTTATACTAATCCTTTATTTACTGTCTTATATTCTATGTCATTGGTTGTTAAAGCACCTTTACATATAATTGAACTGTTTATTAAAGAAAAAGCAACAAATACAGTAACTCATTGATTGTCTATCAGTTGACTGCTGTTAGTTGAAAAAGCTGCACCACAATAAGTTGGTATTCTGAAGCTTGTACTTTTGAGCTACCTATTCCTGAATCCCTAAATTGCTGCATGTTATAATTGTCTGCAATACAAGCAATTTAATGACAATCTTATCCTTTATAGGGTAGAAACAAAAATTACAATTAACTGCAGTGTAAACAGTGCATTTATCAAATACAAACTATTATTTGCAAATGTATATGGTTTAAAATGCAATGCCATTTCACAAAAGGCTTTATTGTAGGGCTCAGTTGAACTTACTACATCATTCTTTGTCACTATATTATTGATGTATTTGATATGTATGAGATGTGACAATTTAATTCTCAGAATGGACAGGTAATAACCCTATCAAGCAACTCTGCATTCTTCAAAAGATCACATGAAATTTGAAGATGACATTCTTTCTGATCTGTCAAGATTCGAGGCACCATCTTTATGGAAATTTTTCTTATTCCCAAATCCTTCCTTACAATCTGCAGCACTGCTCCTCTGTTCATGTTCAATAATGATGCATTCATTTGCACACTCAGCCTTTGATTTGAGTGTTTAGGGGTTTGAACTCCACATTTGCATCCATCATATGTGCTTTTGGCTACCCACTTCTTGCTTCATGGCATTCAAAAACACTTGATTTCTTCATACAATGTTCACCATAAGCCTGTTGTAACAGAGCTACTGTTTCACTTGCACTTTTGCCAATTTTTGCACAAAATTTGATGTTAATTGGGTGCCTCAGCTTGTCTGCAACCAAGCTGAGTGCAAGTTAGAACATTTAAAAACATGCTCAAATGAGAATGGCTGTGTGACTCACCACCATAGTGCTATGCTGCCAGCATTCTGGAAATTAAATTGTCACACTTTATGTAAAAGTGAATTCAGAAAACATCTTGAATGAGTTTCTGCTCCTTAAAATACATTTAGATTCTGAAGCTATGAAAACGAAGCATTTCTAGTTGAAAATAAAAAAATATATACAGTATATTGTCAAACGAAACCATGCCAATTCATAAAAGATTAAAGCTTACAATAATAAATATAAATTTCCAACAATAAAAGCATTCCACACCCCTATGATATACATATGTATGCATACATTTATACACATATATGTATGCATACATATGACATCTTTATAAGAAAGATAAAATAAAAGTAAAGAGAGGTTCCTGCACTTGCTGGGTTTGCTGGCTTTAATAACAAGTAAAAGTATAAAGTGGTCTATTCCTAAGTAAAGGAAGCATTCTTCTTCCTTAAACATGTAGAGTGGCCTGCATGGGCTGCTTTTTCGGAGACCCTCTGTTGATGGTCTTGAGACAAGCAGTGGCTCCATATTGGACCCTTTCGCAGCTAAGCAATATTTTTCTGGAATGCTTAAGCTGCACTGGGGGACCCTGTAAGAAGGATAAACCCCAAAGGACTGAGACAAGGACAAAAAAAGCTTGGCTTTCATTAATATTGCTAGCAGGTAATCACTACAACATCTTTCACTTATTAAGGGATATAAGGTTTACAAATTCACTTTGCACTGAAAAAATCCACTAATAGGAATACAAGATATCTATTCACTCAAGTGCAAAAAGTATCAAGCTTTTCAGAAGTTGAGGGAAGAAACCACTCAGTTTACCTTTATTTTCTTATCTGCCTTTTATGTGATATTTAGGAGTACCATTACACAGAGGTTGTAGCTTCTGATTTTTTATGAAAACATGTTTTTTATTCACTCCATGCTCTGTGCTGCCTGCAAATATATTTATTAATTTTGCATTCATAGAAAGAAGAAAAAAAGTTAACAAAGCAATTAGTCACAGCTCCCACTGAATACTTATCTGAGCCTGATCGCTAT
Organism: Staurois parvus; assembly: GCF_062004578.1. Taxonomy (NCBI): domain Eukaryota; kingdom Metazoa; phylum Chordata; class Amphibia; order Anura; family Ranidae; genus Staurois; species Staurois parvus. Next base: position 6,406,601 of record NW_028317818.1, read on the forward strand.
TCATTGCAGTGCCTGAGAGCACTGACTCTACTCTCTCTTTCTCACTTTATTGGACATGGAAGCAGCAGGGGGAACCATTGGCTCCTGCTGCTGTCAATCACGGCCTGTGAGCCTGGCTTGAAATTCAGCCAGCATGAGTACTCCTATAGCAAGCGGATTGCTATGGGGTGCTTGAAAGGGGAGAAGAGCCAGCAGGGGGACCCCAGAAGAGGAGGATCAGAGTTACTCCATGCAAAACCATTGCACGGAGCAGATAAGTAAGACATGTTTGTTGTTTTAAAAAATACCTTTACAGTAACTTTAAAATATGAAAAATATGCCTATTCTATTTTTCTGTGTTAGGCCTAGAGCAGTCAATTAGACCCCCCCCCCCCCAACTATAATGGAATAGCCCTTAAATACAAGGGTGATGGATTTTTAATGGTAACAGAGTGTGAAACTATAGACTAGGAGAAGAACTCCCATGGGGAGAGCATGGAGACGTTTACACCAAAAGTGCAATTCTTGGGGGGCGTGGCCGGCACTTAAACGGGATGGCAGCCTGAGCACACAGCTCCACTGCAGACACAGTGCCTATACATAGCAGGGGCGGGTCATACACTAACCAAAGGCACTGGAAGATAGCTGTAACCCCGCTGACCCTCGGGAGCATGACGAAAAAAACAAAAGTGAAGAGGAAACTCTGGAAAATAATGGCGTTCTCCCTCTGGCCGGATCAAAGCACAATCCAAGATGGCGGTGGCTCCGGATCTCCCTCCTCCCATTCATCACACAGACAAGCTCCAGCAGCTTCTCCTGAGGCACCCGGGACACCTGTAAAACACAGTAACAGCTCCACTATCATACAGCCTGCTTCTCCTTCTTCTTCTATCTCTTCCATAGCAAGCCCAGCTAAATCTAAACCTAGAATGGCAGATGTTAAACCACTCCAAACTGAAACAAGCTTTCATACTAATCTTTCTCAGTCTGCTAATATTGTGAATGATCCAATCGCTAACTTCCCTACTACCAGCCAACCTATTTCTGACACGCTAATGAAAGAGATGCTTCTCCCGCTAAGATCTTCTATACAATCAGATATCATTAATTATATGCAACAGATCAGATTAGAGATTAATGATCTTGGAGATAGAGTTGATCATGTGGAAACAAAAATGGGAGAATATGCATCTTCTTTCAATGCTCTAGTAGACGCACATAATGAAAAAGACTAAGAAGTAGACTGGTTAAAAAACAAAATCGCAGATATAGAAGATAGATCATGATGTAACAATATTAAAATAAAAGGCATCCCAGAATTGATCCAGCCTGATCAGCTCAAAACATACTCTCAAGAACTTATTCTCATACCTGATGCAACAAACGTAGACCTGGCAGAATACACCGTCTCTCAAAGCCCTCTTATCTCCCAGAAAAAATTCCACGAGATGTCTTGATGAGAATTCACTTCTTTCATATTAAAGAAAAAATCATAGAAAACATGCATAAATCTCAAAACCTTCCCGCTCAATTATCTTCTATACAAAATTTCACAGATTTATCTAAGCACACCAGGAAAAATCTCCTCCCAATAACAAAAGCATTAAGAAACCAAAAAATAATTTATGGCTAGGAACATCTTACTAAATTGATCGGTTTTAGGAACGATTCGACTACTACAATCAACAATCTAGAGGAAGGACTGCAGTGCATTAGAGAATGAGATATACTCCCAGAAAATGAAAAACAATATCCCTCGGTTGCCAGAACAACTCCAGAATGGAATCTAGTCACTCACAAACCCCAAATCAAGCATTGACTGTACAATCATATTATTTTTTTGCATCCACCAAAAATGTACAACCAACTTCTAAACGAGGCACTAAATGCAGTATATTAACACTACCTTTACCAGATACATTACTTTTATGTATGTCTACTAAAGGTAGGGCCACATATTATGTTATTACCCCACAAATACCGCACAATTTTCAATGTGCCCGGATTTTGGCCAAGATCCATTTTTTTTACCAGTTTGCTATATGTTCAGTTATGCCAGTTTTTTTTTATATTTTTTTTTCTTTGCTCTTCTTTTTTTTTTTTCTTTATTATGATAATATTCCTAACAATCTGTATGACATAACCAGCACAGTTATAGAACTTTGCTATCAACTTAGAAGCCCTATGCCTAAACCACATCTGACAATCATAACTATTTTACTAAAATGGGTATACAAATTATATCAATTAATGTCAACAGCTTGAATCACCCAGCTAAACGTACAAACATGTGGAAACAAGCACTTAAAGACAAAGGTGACATAATTTGTGCTCAACAGACCCATGTTTTAAGTACGGCTCCACCAAATGCACCCATAAAAAATTTCCACATGTTTATACGGCTAATGCTTCTTAAATAAAAGAGGTGTACTTATTGCTATCAGAGATACACTGAATCTAGTTCATCTAAATCATTTCAGACCCTGAAGGTCGCTATTTAAATATTACCTGTACTGTAGATAACACTGACTATACTATCATAAATTGATATGCACCTAATACTCATCAATAAAGTTATCTCACTAAACTCTTCAAACTAATATCCAGAAATCGTTCTAGATCTCTGATACTGTGCAGTGACTTGAACCTCATAGCATATAAAGATCTAGATTCTACAAAATCTCAAAAAATAAATACTCCAACCATATATTTTTTTTGATAAATGAAGATATATATGATGCATGGAGGTGTCAACATGCCTATGAAAGAGACTACACTTTTTTCTCTGCCAGACACCAGTTTTATTCAAGAATTGACTATATATTGGTAGATAAATGGCTACTACCAAACATATCTACATCCAATATAGGTAATATAAAGCGGACAGACCATGCACCTGTCTCAGTTACTATATCAGATAAACATTAATTGAAACCACATTATCTTTGGTGTATAAATTAATCTGTTCTTAAAATTCCTAACAATACCCTGATGCTCAGAAAACATCTTGAGAAATTCTTCCATATTAATTCACAATCTATATCAAACCCTAATACTCTCTGGTGTACTCACAAAGCATATATACGCGGCATTATTACACAAATGTGTGCTAAAGCTAAAAAACAAAGAAACAAGCAACTTAATGACCTATTATTAAACATTCAGAATTTAGAAACACAAAATAAAACAGCACCAAATCAAAACACATCAAAAGTGCTTTTCAAACTTAGAAATGAACTACGCTCATTATTATTAAACCAATTTGATAAAAACACACAAAGATTAAAACTCAGCTATTCAAATGGAAAGAAAGCGAGGAAATACCTAGCAAATAAAATAAAATAATTTCAAGCCAAAACCAAAATACCTTATCTTATCAACCCTAAAAATAACACTAAAATCCCCAATAGCAGATTCATTTGCTTACTACTATGAATCACTCTATAATCTAAATCAGGGCTTGAAATTTCCGCTCACCCGCTTTGTGGCAAGCACAGATGGTGCAAGGTTGGGTGGGGCAACTGGTGGAGAGTAAGGTTTGTGCCTGGCTAGTAGGTCTAGACTCACAATTTTAAGCCCTGATCTAAATCAAGACACATCAACACCCCAACCTTCCATAGAGAATATACAAGAATTTTTGTCACAAATTCAATTACCTAATCTTTCTGAAACACAGTTGAATACTCTCAATTCCCCTATTACACTTAATGAAATACATAAAACAATACAATCACTTCCCAACAGTAAATCTCCAGGGCCAGATGGTTTTTCTAACGAATGCTAAAAAACATTCTAAGCCCTAAACCAAGTATATTCTAATGCATTTGTATCAACTACACTACCTTCTGAAATGTTACAAGCACTAATTGTAACAATACACAAACACGGGAAAAATCCAGACACTCCACAGAATTTCCAACCTATTTCTATATTGAACACTGATATAAAGATTTATGCAAAAATTATTACTCTTTGACTGACAAACATACTTCCAAACCTGATCCAACCTGAACATCTAGGCTTCAATAAAGGAAGACAGATATCTGACGCCACTCGGAGATTGATTAATATAATTCACCACCTGGAATCACAAAACATCCCCTCTTTATTACTAGCCGTAGATGCTGAAAGGCTTTTTATAGGATACATTGGACATACATGTACCAAGTATTAACTAAGTTTGGATTTTCAGGAATGATCTTTAACGCTATCTTGGCACTATATTTGACTTCCTCTGCCCAAGTATATGTATCTAATACGTTATCTAAAAAATTCCCAATCACTAATGGTACCAGACAAGGATGTCCACTATCTCCAACAAATTTCAGCCTATTAATTGAACCTCTGACTGAATCTATTAGGAATAACCATAGATATCCAGGGCTTGTTAATAGGAAAAATCAACCATAAAATAACCCTTTTCGAGGATGACATTATCCTCATGTTAACTAATCCCTCCACCTCTTTAGCGAACACACAGCAAATTCTCTCACAATTTAGTAAAATTTCATACTATAAAATAAATGCATCTAAATCTAATATTCTAAACCTAGGTGTAGATCACAATCAAAAACATATATTCAAAAGGAATTCCCCTATGTTTAGGAGGATGAATCTATTCCATATCTAGGAATAACATTAACAAAAAGGTCCTCAGATCTAGTAGATTTAAATTATTCTAAACTTATCCCAAAAATTCAAGCTCATCTGAATGAAATGGCCAAACATGTACTATCTTGGTCTGGTAGACTTGCGACATCCTGTATCTTTTTAGATTAATCCCAGTTCTAATTAAATCCTCATACCTAGCAAGACTACAATCCATGCTCAAGAAATATGTTTGGTGCAACGGCAGACCCAGATGTTCACATATTAATTAAACATAAAACGATAGGAGGTCATGGGTAGAACATTTTCTACCCTCTAACTTTGATGAAACTCTTCTCACCCCATAACCAACACTCCTAACTATTCTGGTACCCTCCCCTTTACTCCTGCAGCTCCCCTTTCTCTCTTTTTTTTTTTTTTTTTTCATTTGCAGAGTCGCACACCTTCCCCCTGTCTTTTCCCACCTTTACATTCCCCACCTAAGTTTGTTAACCAGTTCTTACCTGTTACTGTTCTGATGTTTACGGTTAATACTGCATTCCCAAGAAAATTCACTGTATAAGTATTGTATATTGTATACTTTATTTGTTTTATCTATGTTACCCCTCCCTACGAACAAAATAAAAATTTTGAACAAGAAAACGATAGGAGGTATGGGATTTGTTGACATAAAGGACTACCATAAAGCATCACTACTAGATCAACTTAAATATTGGTTCATAGTAGATAATAATGCACAATGGTGCAATATTGAAAAAACATTAACTTCAACTATTGACCTAAGCGCTATACTAATAGCAAGTACATGGCAACTAATATCCTCTAATAATCTATCATCAACAGTACAAGCTTCAATTCAAGCTTGGAAGTACTTATGCTCCATTTCTATGGATCATTCCCAAACAAATCCTAATCCTATACCTATAATAGCTCTGAAAGTTATAATGCCTATAAATATATCAAACTGGATACACAATGGCATACAAACTATAAGAGATATTTGTACAGAAAATAATATAAAGCAGTTTAAGCGTCTTACGAGAGAGTTTAATATCTCTCCCTCCGAGAAACCAACTTACAGTGGGGCAAAAAAGTATTTAGTCAGCCACCAATTGTGCAAGTTCTCCCACTTAAAAAGATGAGAGAGGCTTGTAATTGGCATCATAGGTAGACCTCAACTATGAGAGACAAAATGAGAAAAAAAATCCAGACAATCACATTGGCTGATTTGGAAAGAATTTATTTGCAACTTATGGTGTAAAATAAGTATTTGGTCAATATCAAAAGTTCATCTCAATATTTTGTTATATATCCTTTGTTGGCAATGACAGAGGTCAAACGTTTCCTGTAAGTCTTCACAAGGTTGGCAAACACTGTTGCTGGTATGTTGGCCCATTCCTCCATGCAGATCTCCTCTAGAGCAGTCATGTTTTGGGGCTGTCGCTGGGCAACACAGACTTTCAACTCCCTCCAAAAGTTTTCTATGGGGTTGAGATCTGGAGACTGGCTAGGCCACTCCAGGACCTTTAAATGCTTCTTACGAAGCCACTCCTTCGTTGCCTGGGCGGTATGTTTGGGATTATTGTCATGTTGGAAGACCCAGCCACGTTTGATCTTCAATGCCCTTGCTGATGGAAGGAGGTTTGCACTCAAAATCTCACGATACATGGCCCCATTCATTCTGTCCTGTACATGGATCAGTCGCCCTGGTCCCTTTGCAGAGAAACAGCCCCAAAGCATGATGTTGCCACCCCCATGCTTCACAGTAGATATGGTGTTCTTTGGATGCAACTCAGCATTCTCTCTTCTCCAAACACGACGAGTTGTGTTTCTACCAAACAGTTCTATTTTGGTTTCATCTGACCATATGGCATTCTCCCAATCCTCTTCTGGATCATCCAAATGCTCTCTAGCAAACTTCAGATGGGCCTGGACATGTACTGGCTTAAGCAGGGGGACACATCTGACACTGCAGGATCTGAGTCCCTGGCGGCGTAGTGTGTTACTTATGGTAGCCTTTGTTAAGTTGGTCCCAGCTCTCTGCAGGTCATTCACTAGGTCCCCCCGTGTGGTCCTGGGATTTTTGCTCACCGTTCTTGTGATCATTTTGACCCCACGGGGTGAGATCTTGCGTGGAGCCCCAGATCGAGGGAGATTATCAGTGGTCTTGTATGTCTTCCATTTTCTAATTATTGCTCCCACAGTTGATTTGTTCACACCAAGCTGCTTGCCTATTGCAGATTCAGTCTTCCCAGCCTGGTGCAGGTCTACAATTTTGTCTCTTTAGTCTTCACCATAGTGGAGTTTGGAGTGTGACTGTTTGAGGTTGTGGACAGGTGTGTTTTATATTATTATTATTATTATACAGTATTTACATAGCGCCAAAGGGTATGCTCAGCGCTGTACAGTAGCAAGGGGGACAGAACATGAGACAAGACAGTAACAATACATTACACGAGGGGTTCGAGGGCCCTGCTCTTTCGAGCTTACAATCTAGGAGGAACGGGAAGGTGGTACAAGAGGAAATGGCTGTGGGGGATGGAGTGGTGGGAGGAGTGGAAGAGGTTAGTTGTTAGGTGAGGTCAGGTGTTAGGTGAGGTTGGGGTAGGCTTCCCTGAAAAAGGAGGGTTTTCAGGGTGTGCCTGAAGGTGAGGAGGGTAGGTGACAGTCTGATGGATTGGGGTAGGGAGTTCCAGAGGATGGGGGAAGTCCTAGAGAAGTCCTGCAATCGGGCGTGGGAGGAGGAGACCAGGGAGCTAGAGAGCAGGAGGTCCTGTGAGGAGCGGAGGGCACGGGTAGGGTAGTATTTGGGTATCAGGGCGGTTATGTCGTTTGGGGTGGCATTGTGAATGGCTTTGTAGGTCAGAGTTAGCAGTTTGAATTTGATGTGTTGGGCAATCGGGAGCCAATGAAGGGATTGGCAGAGGGGGGAGGCAGATGTGGAGCGGTTGGTGAGGTGGATGAGTCTAGCCGCTGAGTTTAGGATCGACTGGAGTGGGAATAGCATTCGTTTGGGTAGGCCAGTGAGAAGGGAATTGCAATAGTCCAGGTGTGAGATGATGAGGGAGTGTACGAGTTGTTTGGTGGTGTTTGGGGTGAGAAATGTGCATATCTTGGAGATGTTGCGGAGGTGGAGCCTGCAAGATCTAGATAGCAGTTGGATGTGGGGTAGGAAGGAGAGGTGGGAGTCCAGGGTTGCACCCAGGACTTTGGCGTGTGGGGTGGGAGAGATGGTGGCGTTGTTAGTAGTGATGGAGAGGAGGGGGGGTGGGGTGGGGGGAAGACCAGGAGCTCGGTTTTGGATAGGTTAAGTTTGAGGAAATGGAGCGACATCCAGTCTGATATGTCGTTTAGGAGGTGGGCTATGCGGGCGGAGAGTGAGGGGGTGAGGTGGGGGGTGGAGAGGTAAATTTGGGTGTCGTCGGCATAGAGGTGGTAATTGAAGCCGTGGGAGTGAATAAGTTTGCCAAGGAAGGAGGTATAGATGGAGAAGAGGAGGGGCCCGATGACAGAGCCTTGGGGGACCCCGACAGAGAGGGGGAGGGAGGGGGAGGTGGCAGTGTTGTAGGTGACGCTGAAGGAGCATTGGGAAAGGTAGGAGGAGAACCAGCAGAGAGCAGCGTCCCTGATGCCAAGGGAGTGCAGTTTGGCAAGGAGGAGAGGGTGGTCAACAGTGTCGAAGGCCGCAGAGAGGTCGAGGAGCAGGAGGATAGAATAGTGGCCATTGGCTTTGGCGGCTAGCAGGTCGTTGGTGATTTTAAGTAGGGCGGTTTTGGTGGAGTGCCATTCAAGTTCAAACAGGTGCCATTGATACAGGTAATGAGTGCAGAACAGAGGAGCCTCTTAAAGAAGAAGGTACAGGTATGTGAGAGCCAGAAATCTTGCTCGTTTGTAGGTGACCAAATACTTATTTTCCACCATAATTTGCAAATAAATTCTTTCCAAATCAGCCAATGTGATTGTCTATTTTTTTTTTTCATTTTGTCTCTCATAGTTGAGGTCTACCAATTACAGGCCTCTCTCATCTTTTTAAGTGGGAGAACTTGCACAATTGGTGGCTGACTAAATACTTTTTTGCCCCACTGTATATACGCATAAGCCAATAAAACCAATTTATATACCCAAAGTACCTCTACAGTTTCACTGTTCCAAACCCCAAACCAAAAGGCATAACCCTTTTTGATAACGTACTCCAACAAAAATCAGAATTTATTAAAACCAATCCTTTAATTAAATGGGAAATTGAGTTAGAAACCGAAATATCTAATAAACAATGTGAACACGCATTTCGGTCTATATTTTCAGCAACTAGATGTGTTAATCTCTGGGAACTAACTCACAAATTCTCTACAAGATGGTATCTTACGCCTTAACAAATGGCTAAATTTCCAACACAACACAGCTCCCTTTGAAGGAGAAACTGTGGTCAAACTGGAACCTTACTTCATATACTATGGACATGTAAAAACATTAGAAGCTATTGGCACAACATTTTTCATATGATATCAGATATCACTGGAATATTAAAACAAGAAAATCCCACTTTAGCTATTCTGAGCATCAACATAGATGCATATCAAACTCAATATCGAGTGTTGGTGACACATATCCTTCTAGCATCTAGATTTACTATCACCAGATGCTGGAAAAAAGAACTTGCTCCTTCAATAAAAGAGGTTATTGCGCTAGTGCAAACACTATATTTGTGAAAAATCTTTTAGCATATATAAATGACAAAATTACCATATTTGATAAAAATATTAAACCCTGGTCCAACTGGTTTAAAACCACAATTTAAAAGGAAAGAAAAAAGCTATGTTCAATATTTATGCAAGACTCTATTTTTTTTTTTTGCTTCAATTGATTAACCCTGTTAACTTTCCCGACTGTAAGGAATTGCCTAATTTTCTCTGTCTGATAAATTCTATTGTAACACCTATATTAAGACATTATAATATTTTCATTCTGGTATTGTTCTATCTCAAGGTGTTTCTTTTTCTTTTTCTGGTTTTCTCTGAAAAACCAAATAAAAACTTGAATGTGAAAAAAAAGGTGCAATTCTTATGCAGTACTGGAAGGATAAAAAATAAATAAGCATATTTGTGCTACTCGTAGATTATGTGTAAAAATGAACTAAAATTTACTGCATGCAGAATAATTTTGCTAAATTTTTATTATTATTATTATTAGTAGAAGTAGTAGTAGTAAGTGGTAGTAGTAGTTGTAGAAGTAGAAGTAATAGTACTAGCTGCAAAGATCTTTTATATAGTGGCTACTAGCACTTTAAATATGATACATACAGGTTCCTAAAATAGATAGAGAAATACAAATATAGGCACATGGAAACAACATTGACAGTTATTGAAATGTTTTACATCATGTGAACCAAAATTGTTTCTATTTGATCATGGATTCCTTCAATCAATCGTGCACCTTAACTTCTATTGTGTGCCTTGCAGCATAACTTTTAGTAATCTCTCTTGGTATTCTCCACTATTGATCACATACAATTTAAGCTCTGTGTGAATGTGAGAGATCGTCTACAGAATCAAATCAGAAGTCACTGGGGTGCAGTTTGGGTACCTAATCTTTGAAACCTATCATCATATGTTGGTAATTTCTATTTGCACTGCTTAAAATAGAATAGAAATTACACATAGCAAATGAACTTTACATTAAAGTTTCACTTCATAAATAAATGTTGCAAAATTTAGCTTTGTGTCGCATACCAAGCTAGACATATTGTAGATTCTGTAGCCTTTTACCTCTTAATGAGAAACTTGAAGATGACAGAACACAAGGTCCTATGAGACAACTGGGTGCTCTGAAAAGGGAATAGGAAGTTCTAATTGGAATACAAATAGTGTTTGTTTTATCTGTGGAGACCGGTCTCTGTTTGTTAATTGGCATGCTGAGATCATTTTGAAATGGTTGATATAACATTCTGGCCCACTGAAGAAGCTCTGCTGTTTTCAAAGATTGATAATCAATGCCTCACTGAACACAGTTCTTTGAAATACAGCATTTGTTTATCCTCTTTGCTTAAATGAGTAGCTGCAATTACTGTTACTTAAAACGGAATCTTAATTTGTGAAAAAACAAAAAAATATTAATACCAACTGACAAACAAAGCAAAACTGCAATTTTTGCAGTTTTTATTTTGTAAATAAACTGCATTCATTTTACTAATACCAAATTGAGTGTGATTTAAGTTTTAAAAGCCATCATCATACAGAAAAAACACTGTACTTTTTAATTTGTGATATATGTACAGACTGTATACTATCATGATTGTCTCTCTTTGTAATGCTTTATTCTTTGTAATACTTGCTGTGTTTATTCTGTCATCCTTGCTGATTTGACATAGCCCTAGTCTTCAAATGAAAATTTTAGCTAAGGAATAAAATACAACAGGAAATTCTAAATTCTAATTCAATACAAACTATTAAAAGTCTTCCTAATATGTTCTGCATGCTCTAAAAATACAAGATAAATGGTAATCTAGTTGGACTTAACTGTTTCATTTTGGTGGCAGTGGGCCATTTCCTATATTAAACTGATATTATGTGAATAGAATTGTTTTTAAGTTACCACAGAAATTGGTTGCATTTGCACCTTTGCAACAAAAGAAAATACTAATAGCATATTTCATAATAGCAGGCTCTCGTTATTGTGTGCATAATGTGTGCCCTGGAGTGCATTACACACATGCTGTATGCCGCTTTGCTGAAAAAACACCTCAGTGCTTGTTTTGTTTCCCTTTTTTTAAAACTTGCATTACATTACACTTCATTCAACTATGAGTGCCTTGCAATGCGGCTTGTAACCTGACGTTTGTGATAAAATGTGTGCCTGCATTATATTAATAATGCAAACCAAGGGGCATGCTGGTATGGACAAGTCCTATACAAAGCAAGCCTTATCTTTGCATTGGAACTAAATTGGGCAATGCTGCCTAAAGCAGCCAAGTGAGGCTGGTGTGACTGTGCCCTAAACATAAGCAGAATATGGTCATTTCCAAACCATATATTTCTTTTTAATTTTCTAAATGTTGCTATGTGTAAACCAACAACATCATTGTAGGAGTTTATAAGCTCTTATGGTTCAGTAATTTATATTTTACAAATGCTTTATTCATTATTCATACTTAATATCTGCTTTATGCTTTCATAAACTAGCTATAACCACTTCCTAACCTGCCACAGTAATTATACTGCAGTGGGGTTGCACATGTATGTCATTGTGCCTGCTGCGGGTTAGGCCCCTCCTGTGATTGCTGTGTAGCCCAGATAACAGTGTAATCAACACTGTCATGAATGTCTTTCAATTCATGAACATTTTGCTTACTGTTGTGTTCTGTGATTGCTCCACAACAATCACATGGTACCTCGCTCCCTGTATCATGTGATTAGCTGTAGCCAATTATAGATCACAACCAAAAGGAACTGTTCATGAATGGATGTTAACAAAACAAAGGGAAACTTTTTTTTTCTTTTTTCATTTTTAAACTTACTGTCACCAGTCAGTGTCCCTGATCACCACCACACCAGTCATATGATGATGCCGTACCGCACTGGGGACAGTAAAAAAGTATTTAAAAAAATTTAAAGAAACCCTTTTTTTCTTTACTTTCCAAAAAATTGTAAAAAATAAATTACAACTTTAAAAACTCATCGTGCTTCTTAATAAATAGCTCAGACTGTTTATTTTCCAAAATGGGGTCATTTTTATTGCTCTCCAATTTTAAGGGTCTCAAGAAATTAGATAGCAGTCAGTACATCAGCAACAACACAAAGAAAGAAGAGCGCACAGCTGCCCTAGTGTAATCCAGTTTATTAAAAAAAAAGCAATAAAAGTCTTCACCATATGCATTCACATGTTCCTTATAGGAATAGGGCATGTCTGTGTTCACACCAAACCCTCCTAATGGCTGCTGCATGATCCAGGCAAACTAGATTGAACAAATCCTCCTCGTATCACCAGCTGACAGCTAGGAAGCTGCTGAAGCCTGTGAGCAGTGTGGAGATGGTACTGCGCATGTGCCCAAACACAGACATGCCCTATTCCTATATGGAACATGTAAGTGCATATGGTGCAGACTTTTATTGCTGTTTTCAATAAACAGGATTACACTAGGGTGGCCGTGCGCTCTTCTTTCTTCGTGTTGTTGCAGATTTGTATCCATTTTCCTGTGGAGGTGTTGAAGGGCAGCAGCACTCTCTACCTAGGCATTCCATCGTTAGTCAATGATATATTATGTATCATGGAGGCTGTTTGATACCAATGCATTTACTAGCATTTCCATGTGGATTTATGTGCATATGGACTTTATCTGTTTTGCGTCAGTGCATCAGAATCAATCAATTTTCAAATATATATACCATAGTTGGTAGATGTTATAACTTCCACATGAAGCAACTAATATACACATATTGATTTTTTTTTTACCAAAGATATGTAGCAGAATTAATTTTGACCTAAATTTATAGGGAAATTAGTTTTTTTTATTGGATATGTTTTATTACAGAAGGTAAACAGAAACAATTGAGTATTGTCTGTGATACTTTTTTTATTTGCACTAACATACAATTTTGAGGACAAGCTTTCGGGTAATGTCCCCTTCTTCAAAGTCCAAGCAGTACTCTTAAGTAAAAAATATTGTTTTTTTTTTTCCAAATTGTTGGTCTTTTTTTGTATATATAAATGAAATAAAAAATGGTGATCAAGTACTACCAAAAGAAATCTCTATTTGTCCGAAAAAAATCATATAAATTTCATTTGGGTACAGTGTTGTATGAGCATGCAATTGCCAGTTAAAATAGTGCAGTGCTGAATAGCAACAGATGCCCTGGCCATGAAGGGGGTAAAACCTTCCAGAGCTCAAGTGGTTGGCATTATATTCAAAATTACATATTATCCTAATTATAGTCATTTCTGTTGCTGTAACACATTTACAAAGATTTTCTATTACATCTTTTTCTCTCTTTCAGGGTGGTTATGCAGCCTATCGATATGCCCAGCCTGCAACGGCTACTGCAGCTGCCTACAGTGACAGGTAAAAATGGATAATAAACTATTAATAAATTACTACTTTTTTATTCTTTTTTTGTAACATAACCATAAAGGTGCTCATATACCCTCTTTAAAGTACATTAGGGGAATTTAAGAATACTTTATATCAAAGGGATTTCTGCTGCTACATGTGCCAATATCTACATTTCAAACTTTTGAGTAAAAGGTATACGCTATACAATTTAATTTTTACTTATATAAATTATACATTTTGTTATAACAATAAATGTAAAATAAAATCTAACAGTAAATAAAAATTGTTAATGTTAAAACTTTTTAAAAATTGACTGTTTACATCAACAAAAATCCAATGTGTTATGTAATGTATATAATCTACTATTTCACCTTTCAGTATTGTGTCTGTATAACCAAAGCTCAAACGTCATATATCCCTCAACTTCTTCCAGCTCAAACGGCCCCCCCAAAAAAAAGAATAATATAGTGTGATATGGCCTATAAACAACACTTGAAAATAAAATTTAAAGTCACTTATATTTCCATACCAGCAACATAGTGCATATCCCTATACATGATACAGATCCAATGCATGCAAGTGTTTATTAGTTTCACTCCATGCGTCGGTGTCTTTCAAATCACTTTCCACCAAACTCCTCCACTTTCAAGAGTCCCCTTCTTAATTATTAAAGTGTTTAATAGTGTCACTCCATGCACCTTACCAGATCAGATCAAATAACTTTCCACCCTTCTTAACTCCAGCTTCTCTCTAGGGTTCCCATGCAAAAGATATCATACAGAGGCCATAGCGCAGTAAATCCTTAAAAAAAAACATATTTATTCAAATCTATGCACTTACAAATATTCAGTGTAAAAAATGCCTGTCACCACTTTCAAAATGGCCACTGTTGCAATTCCAGCATCAATTTTGGTGTCTGACATTATTTCCGACCAGTTTCAGCATCAAGATTTCTTCCAAGGATGTTCTGTACATGTCAGACTTCAGCCCTTCTATTCATCCCCCTAGTAATACAATCCAAATCCTTAAACTTCCTTGCATAAAGATCTCTCAAGTCTGAATCAAGCATTTGTTTAAACACTTGAATATTATGTTTAGAGGCTCCCAGGGAATTAAAAATAGATTTGTTTCTTATACCTCTGTGTATTATACCCTGGTTAGGACCCACACCATTCGCTCGTGTTGTTGGTCCTGGCATAGTTGCAAAAGGGCATTTAGTATTCAGTTTCCTAACATTTTTCTTTAAATCGATATATGCATTAAATTTATTTAAATTTCATTTTGGGACATATTTCAATCCTTAATTCAATAGTTTTCTTTCATCCTTACTTAAAGATACCAAACTGTTATTACACACTGTGTGCCCTCCCCTACATTTCTCTCCCTCATTTACTGTTTGTTCTGTCATCCACCTCTGCAGCCTCTTCTCATTCTCTTATGGGATCCCTTCTGAAATCTCTCTCTCTGTTGTCTACCCACCTGTTTTGGTAGGACCTTCTCTGTGGCCTTCCCCTCCAGTGTTGATACATTCTGGGGCTCTTGCATTGTTATCCCAGAAGTATTTCTCAATTTTTCCACCAAAAAAAAACTTTATTTGGTCTATTATATTATCCATAATTTGAATTTGCACCCCTCCATTCTCTTAAAGGGTGAAATATGTTATAAATCGCATAAAGGGATGGTCCTTGTGCACCATTCTGAATGGCCCTGTCCATTTGCTGATTAATACAAATGTTTAGTCCTATTTACCATCACAATCTGAGCTTAATAGAGAAAAAAGACACTTTCTCTTAAATAAAATGGAGATATATAGGGCAAGTATGGGTAGAAGTGAGGTATAAACAGAAGGACTGAAGTCTGACGTGCACATCCTTGGAAGGAGTCTTGACAATTAAAGCAGTCGGAAGTGACGTCAAAAGCCAGAATTGATGCAATTGCAGTCACTGGAAGTACAGCAGTGCCATTTTGGAAGTGGGTACAGGCGTTTTTTACACTGAATGTTTGTAAGTGCATAGATTTGATTAAATCTATAGTTTTATAAGGATTTACTGCGCTATGGCCTCTGTATGATATCTGTATGGAAACCCTGGAGAGAAGCTGGAGTTAAGAAGGGGACTCTTGAAAGTGGAGGAGTTTGGTGGAAAGTGATTTGACACCGGAGTGGAGTGAAACTATTAAACATTTGCATGCATTGGATCTGTATCATTTATAGGGATATGCACTATATTGGTGATATGGAAATATGAGTGGTTTTAAGTTTTTTTTTCAAGTGTTGTTTATAAGCAATATCACACTATATTAGTCTTTATTTTTTGGGGGCCATTCACACAAGTCACGCTGGTAAAGGTCAGTAAGAAGGTGGAATTGTTTATTTAAAACAAAGTTTATTGGAAGTTTGGTAAGGAGTTTGGAGTGTCTTTGGCAAGGTGATACACTTGGCGGATCCTTCCATGGGTATTATTGAGAATGCACAGTTAATATATTATAATGTGAGTGTTTTTCTATCTGAGAGATATTTTTAGAAAATAGTATTGCACTATATTGGTATTCTGTAGTTTGGGTAAAACAGTGTGGATCTTTGAATGAGATAATCATTGAAGTACCAGACACAAGGGGGTTTATTTACTAAAGCCAGAGAGTGCAAAATCAGGCTCACTTCTGCATAGAAACCAATCAGCTTCAACATGTTATTGCGAAAGCTTAATTGAACAAGTTGAGGTTAGAAGCTGATTGGTTTCTATGCCGAAGAGAGCCTGATTTTGCACTCTTCAGCTTTAGTAAATAAACCCCAAGGAGTTACAGAGCTTAAGTGAATCTGAGAATAATTGATTGGATATACACCAAGTATATGAAGGGTAAGGGTAGATAAAGAAGAATACTGGTGAACAAATACACATATGGTTATTTATTATAAATGTGAACACATAGGACAGAATTTGAGACATGGTGTACTGAGCATACTACACTATATTATATTTCTTTTTTTGGAGATCACTGTATGGGAAGATTGGATTCACAGGAAGAAGTTGAGGGATATATGACATCTGAGCTTTGGTTATACGGAGACAACATTGAACTCTCATTTTGAGAGTGCTGGGAGTTCTGGTCACTTCTATCATTACCATCTCTTTCTGTGAGGGGAACAGATTAACTCCAGCTGCTAAAGGAAGGATCATTGTTTACTATATTTTGTTTGTGTTAAAAAAGGAGGATTCCAGAATGCTGTTTAAAAATATTTATATGTCATTTTTCAGTCTTTGCTTTCCGGTGGCCTCCTTATGTTATTGTCATTGTATAGCACATAGGATTAGCACAAGCACCCCAAGCAGCATCTTATGTATAGCTGAACAAATGCATCTAGCTCTCAATACAGGCACTGGTTAGCATACATTGGTTATAGATAATCCTATGAACATGTTCAGAACTACAGCCACTATGTGCTAGAAGCTAATAAGGAAGCTTATAGTGGGAAGGATGTGGCAAAGGGGTTTCCCTTAAGCAATCATAATCATTTGGAAAACGTTAAAAAAGATACATAAATGGTGAAAAAGTGGTCTAAGTGCCCAAGCCGATATGAATCTGGAATTAATGAATAATGACAATAATAACAATAAAGTCTTTGTAGCTTTTTACTCAAATGACTGAAACATTAAGGCTTAATTAAGCTTCATTCAAATGCACTGGCTGCAGCTTCTCTCAGAAACCATGGGATATCTCCAACCAACCACAAGATAAGCAAACACAAGGGGGTGCAATCTAAGTGCAGTAGTAAAACACATTTATTGTAGATAAAAGACAAATGTTCACTTACAAGACAAGTAAGCGGAAGTGAATGTACAGTAATTTTTGAGGCTGGTGATGCTTTTTTCCCCAGTGTTGAAGAGTTGTTTGTGTGTGCCTGAATAGTATCCCTGTCGGGAGCCGAGCCCACCATTAGGACTGGAGAGAAATGACAGCATGGAATGCAGAGGAGATAACATCAGACACTAAGGTGGAAAAAGGGTACGGTAAAGCATTTCAAAGCCAATGACTTCTCTGTCAAGACAGCAACTTATAAATGAGTTGCAACACCCCAGGCATTTGACATCATCTCCTCTGTTTCCCATGCTGTCATCTCTATCTGGTTCTAATGGTCACCCTGGCTCCAGGTGGGGATACTATCAGCGCACACACATACAACTGCCTTAAACCCTGGGGAAGACCGTATTGCCAGCTTTGACAATTGACTTCTGCTAATTTGTTTTGTGAGTGAAAATTTTTCTTTTGTCCACAATAAATGTGTTTTACTGCTGCACTTAGATTGTGCCCTTTTGTGTTTAGGTATGTTGGAAAAATGGCAAACTGCTTACACTATATGAGGTAGAGTGACTCCCTTTTGGAACAAATGGTCACCACTATTAAAGTATGTTGTCTGGACTTTCTGAATAAAAAATGGCAATAGTGCCAAGTAAGAATTTATACTTTGATTCTATAACACAGCAGTGTATTAACAAAACTGCAGACAGGGACACAGCCAGAGAGTTTGAGGGAACACAAAAGTTCAGTGATAGCACAGCGCAGGCTGCTAAAACAGCAGAAAAGTTATATGAATACTTTGTGGTGTTTCAGGAAAAGAAATCTGACTTACCTGAAAAACAGTAATGGAAATACACTTTAGAAAAATGTTTGAAAACAGATTTTTCTCTTATTAACCTCTTCAAGTGATGGTATAATTTCCCAGTTACTTGATAATATACTATATGAGTTCAAATGAAGTCAACATAATTATTTAAAAAATGAACAAGAAACTCAGTATGTGATATCGTTTCTTGAAACATAAGATCCTGTGCTGCTGAAAAGCTCATTTAAATGCAAAGTTTTCACTCAAGCACTAAAGTGGTTTGATTTCATATTTTGTACTCTGATGTAGCTCATCACCTACATTATTTAAAACAACATTGTACTGAAGTACTGAAGTACTGAAAAGAGACAAAACTGCACAAAAACATATTACTATTAATAAAAAGTAGTAGAGCTCACGTAAATAAATATACTGTATGTTTAAATGATATGCAATAAAATGATAGTATAAATGATCTCAGATTTGGCATACAAAATGAATTTAATATTTAATAAAATGAAGAGAATATTATTGCAAACTTTGTGAATGCAAGACAGGAATACATTTTAATCCTACTGCATCTATATTTATAATGTGGAAAAGTATTACATATATATCATATAATAGTTACCTGTGATCAATTATGACCTATTTGAACCTCTAATTTTCTCTTGAAATTAACCCCTCCCCCTAAACAGCCTGTTTCCTTTTACAAACATGAGTAGCTGTTAAAATAAGTCTATTAATGATGGTAATAAATTTTAATCCCCACGTCAAGTATATAACACAATTTAAGAAACGTATCAAACATTATACACTATATCTCACTTACTATCTTACTTACTTACTTACTTACTGTTACTTATAACCACAGTTAAGCTTAGCTTTATCATACCACAACAACAAAAAAATCAATTCACATTACCAAAATTAGTCTTTCTCCTGAAAACAGCTTTCTTTGTGATACATATTCCAACAAATATCTAATATGGTTGTAGAAAAACTAGAAAATGCATGCAGTAGAAAATATAATTTTCCCTAAAAAGGATAAGTTCACTTTCAGATAAAATGCACCTATCCCTTTTGCCTTTCCAACCCCAGATGCATACTTGCCTCCATCCTATGACTGAAGGCCAGCACAATGTTTGCATTTGACAAATGAAATCTTTTTTCTGTGTTAGCCACACTTATGAGTGTGTTTGAGTCTCTAGCTTTAACACTCTAAGTTAATGAAGTCAGACTGGGACAAGCTAACTTCTGATTGGCATCTATGGGTTACTATTGAATTTGAACTTAAGAACACTTTATTGAGCACGGCCAAAGTCTGCTCATGTTATCTGAACAAATATTGCTTCTGTCTAATAGATTTTTGGAAGACTTTTGAGTGTTTTGTTATAGGAATGCCTATTTATGGAAGCTCATGTATGTTTATACATGTAGTATATATCAATTGGATGTTGCTTAATGTGCATTGCATGTACACAATTGTTATTGTGACGCTGAAAAATATTTTCCAATATAAAGAAAAATACTGCATGAATGGTTGACGCATGCTGTGTCAGAAAGGTAAGAACGCTAATATCAGATGCTAATTTGAATTTATTTAATTTATTTTTATTAAACCTTTACTGGGGAATTGCTTTAATGGATGTCTTTGTCATAGATTCAGATTATTATGCAGTAGCATATTGTGGAAGTGCTATTTCATTTCAAATAATGTGTAATGCTAGCATGTTATAGTTTCATGGTTGCTGGAAAATGTGTGTGTGTTCTTTTTTCAGATCAATAATTTAGTGACTAATGACAATAAATGCTCCGCTATGACGTGGCCGTGCATGTCTAGAGTGTTGTATCCAACTTTTTTGCATGTACAGTCTATATACTGTTCAACTATTTTATGTATTAAAGTAAATGTTTTGCATATGATATAAAATGAAAGTGCATGTATTTGCAATGTAATCATACAGAATAATGTTAGGTATAATGTTATTTTTATACTGTACTTGAAACAAAAATACAGCATATAATTGTTGTATACTGGTAAAATGTGAATTGCTGTATTATCATTGTTTATTATCTTAGTGATATAGCTGTAATTTTTTAAATACATGTTTTCTTTACACTTGTCAGTATGAGCTTTTACTGATTCATAGATTACTGGAGGAATCTCTTAGCACAATCCCGTGTTCTCCTTGCAATATAAAGAAAATAGTGAACATTAGATATATTCTAGCACACTTCTAGTATAGCTCTTCTTCCTATTATCAGCCACTATTCTTGACATACAAACTGCAAAAAAATAGCATAACATAATGAAATTACTCTACTGGCTAAGGAAAGCCATGGATGATTTGATTTTCTTTCCTGCAACCACTAGTTGCAGGAAAGAAAATCAAATTATTCGTGGCTTACCTCAACAAAGCCAGTGTAGGTGAGGGAATGCCTCCGTTGGGTCTATTATGTTCTGCTGGTGAGAAGCCTTCCCTGTAAGCAGGACACAATGATTACTGCTATCAACTATAGCCAAAATCAGTAATCATATGTAAAAAATCCAACAGGCTGGTTGTACCCAGGGGCGGACTAACCATTTGGAAACTCGGGCACTGCCCGAGGGCCCGGGGTCAGTAGGGGGCCCCATGAGTTGCCCCTGGTACCTTTTTCATAAGCTTTTTTGAGTTTGGGCAAGGACACAGGGGTCCCATGATCCCCTATTGCCCGGGGGCCCCATGAGTTGTCAGTCCGTCCCTGGTGGTACCCCAGTTGATCGATGGATCAAATTGTATCTAAAATGATTATGGTTGGGTTCAACTAGCCTGCCCATAGATGGATTGAATATCGGCTGCTTCCTACTGAACATGTCGAGATTTGATCCATCTATGGCCAGCATAAAAAATGTCCCCTCATCAAGAGTAACTTATAGAGATAATTGTAGAAAGGAGAATTTATGGAGTGATGCTGGCTGAAAGAGCTACATCAATTGCATATTGGTATACTACACTACAAATTCTTTTTATTAGAAAAAAAGGCACTTGAAGGTATATGAATTGTCGTAAAAATTGACTTGGGTCTCATGTAGTTGTTGCATGAAAATATATTAATATTTATAGCGATATGTTGATTGATTGATTGATTGATTGATTATCATGTAATTAATCAAGCTATATTTCCTGATATTGGACTGGTATGAACATTCCATGTTGTCTTGCTATGCTTTCCTCTGGATCAGCACTGTTACATGTTTTAAAAGCTTGAACTCTATGTCACTGCATTTTTTTTTGTCTGGCAAATGAGTATTTCAGTTTTTTAAACACCCTGTAATCTTGTTACTAGCATAATTTACAAGCAAAATGGTTGTAATTTTTTTATGAGCACCACAGTAGTGTTATTTAAATAAGAACACACAGCTTGTTGATAAAATGGTCATCTGGCTCCTTTATAAAGAATTTATTTGACCTATGTGCAGAAATTGCCCTATACTAAATGATTTTTCAAAAGCCGTGTTACACAAAAGTTATATAAATAACAGTCAACTGCTACATACTGTATACATATATATTAAATAATTGTCAAAATTGAGTAGTGTTATAATTTAGCTTAGTTTATTATTTTTTATACAAATATATCAAAGTATACTTTCAGTCCTAACTTAGTATTTTGGTTCCAATGAGTTAACTGTTAACTGATTTTTAATGCAAGTATTTTAAATTTAATTACATTTTTTTTAATACTTCTGTCAGACTTGGACTTTCTGCTTTCTTTTCTCCCATTAAGTGGAGCTTGAATGCTCAACATAGGCACCCTCTTGGGATAATAAGTCCCAACAGCCACAATTTTGGCTGCTAATAGAAATGCTTACAAAGCAGTGCAGAACAAAAGCTTCTGTATTCTTGAATGATTTTCTAGAGTCTATGTGGCATGGTGTACAGTAGCTGAGGGTACTTTGAAAACTGGAGGACACCACTGAAACAAGTTCTATTCATCACTTCCTTGCTGGTATTGCCTGTAAATGAACATAACTACCCCTGGTGATGTCCCTGGTCCTGTTTGATGAACTAAAGTTAAACATACATTGGTTCCCATAAGGAACTTCTGTATTTTTTATTCATGCAACAATCAGATTTAAAGTGATTGTGAAGGCTCAATATTTTTGTTAAAATAATAAAGATTTTATACTTATCTGATCACAGGCATTGCATAGAGTAGTGGTTTACCTCCTCTTCTGGAGTCCCCTGCAGCCACTCTCCATTCCTCCTTTCCTGTGGGGGCCCCCTCCACAAGCTATATGCTGATAGGGCATCTGGGCAGGCAGGCTGTGTGTATCCATAGATACACCCACCGTGGCTTGGCCAGGGCACCTGCTCCTCCTCGCATAATCTGACTGACAGTAGTGGGAGCCTATGCCCCCCCCCCCATTCCCCCTGCTGCAGCCTGAGTCTCCTGTGAGAGGGGTGCTGCTGGCAGTACAGAGCTGGATTGATGAGAGGTGCCAGGTAACTGTTTTGGGGGCAGGGGGCTATGACAGGCACTGGTTATTTTTTTCCTAAATTCAGGGAATACTTTAAGATATAAAGCAGTTTGGGTTTAGAACTACTTTAAGTTCCAGATGGCACAGCAGGTTAGGGGTGTAAATGCAATTGATCTTCTTTGCAAAACCAGGCTGAGGCAAAGGGACACACAGAGACAGGGATTTCAAGTTTTCCTGGAAGGGAATGTATAGTGGGATTGTATATGTTTGCCTTAAAATTAAAGCTGAATTTAGCTACTGTATATTTTATTTTTGGATGCTCAAATATATTTTAAATAGTATGCCTTATTGTTATTTTAATATACATTGGCAAATTATAGCAGCTCTTATTACCCATGCACATGCATATTATGTTTATATAGGTCAAAGTCATTGTATGCAGCTGAGCATTGGACTGTATGACAAATTATCATGCAAGCATCAAATCATTGAATTTGTGCTACAAAGTCCACTCTGCAATTGCCACTCTTTAATGTGCAGGGGGCACTTATCTGGAGAATGCTTGAGAGTTGGGGACATACCAATGGCCAGACTAACTATAATCACTGGCACTGCTCTATACAGCATCAAAATAAAGTATAACATTCTATTTCAATTCATTATATCATGAGGCTAATTTTAAATTCATTGTTTTAACTTATTGGATTTAAATTACTGCTACAGTGAGACAAGAAAAGCCTTGACAGTATAGAGCACTGATAGCTGGGTGCACAGGGACTGTCAGGCCATTATCTGCTCCTGCTGCTGTGCTGCATGACCTTGGGCAAGCTCCTTGCCTTGCCATACATTTCACAGTGGAAAAGATATTTGCATCTTAATTGTAATTTCCTGCATGAATAATATCGGGAAAGTAGGTTGTATATGTAATTTCCCGCATCACAAATATAGAAGTGAAAAAGGGATTCCCCTTTGTTTGAGTTGCCAAGAAAGTCTGATAGCTGATGAAATAGACTGACTATGTTAAGTATTGATAATAAACTTTTTTTGTGTTTTAAAATACACTTTAAAATGTAACTTCATTTTCACTGGGAAAAACAGTCCCATCTGGATGATCAATGTACATTGCATGGATTTGAACAAAAAATTTTGCTGCAGATTCCTGCCTGTTTCTGCTCTAAAGAAAAAGCTGTTTGCTTGCTTTGCAGATTGAGTCCTAATGTTAGGGTATGGTTTGTTATAATAACCTGTTGCCCTCTCATTGTCCTGATGGAAAACGTTGCAGTGTCTGCATCCCTTTATAGGTACTTAACCCTTGAAGAGTATCCCACAAAACTATACTTCCTATTGCAGGGGATGCCTAAAATTTGACTGCTGAGAAAATCAGTGTGCTTTTCACTCAAGCAAGGAATGACATTGCTGGAAGCATTACATACACCAAGGGTGTACAGTACTCATCTGATCTGTATACTGTATTGATTAAAAAGGGAAGGTAATTTTTAATAAAAATAAAATTACAATATGGCATGTGTAGCAACTGTATAGGCTATAGTATCCATTTATTTGCTATATTTTTGTCCACAATAGTGAGTTGTCCTTTAAGCAGCATGCAACTAGACAGCAGTTTGCAATTCAACAGTTTGGGATTGGCTTTACTAAACTGGTTTATACATACTGTATCCTCCAAGAAGGATATGGGTGATCATGGTCATGCTTAGTGAACCATCTACTGGATGTAGCTTACTATATGCAATTTATGAGTTGATAAAATTAAAGCAAAATTAATTCCAAGGGGACAGTATGTTAACAAAGGATCTAAGATTTTGTAGAACCTATAGAAAATGTAGAATCTAAATGTTTCTGCAACAGGGATTGTTAGTGAAGGGCTTCAGTTAGAGAGATTTGTACTAGGTGTAAGGCAATTTGTGTGTGATGTTCTTTATTAACACAAGATTGTATCTAGATAAATTCTCCCTGATGCTTTTATGGGCCTCCAAGAGTACCAAGGATGCATTAAGTTGAAAATGTTCACTGGGCTGAATCTGTCAGTAGTGATGCATTTAATTGCCAAATTTTCATGGTAGTGCCGATACAAAGGAGGTCAAGGGTGAAGGTTATGGGTGGATGATCTGATAGGAATGCATTTTTGATGGTAGCTGCTCATATGTTGGGTAGGTCTCATTGGGTGATAAGCAATTAGTCTAATCAAATATTTTTGTTTCATGTGGCGCTGAAAAACAGTGTCTTTCTAACCCCAGGGATAGCAAAGTTATATTCTCGCTATTTCTATACCCTAATGGACTACACCTTACAGAAAAATCCCTAATGTAGCAATAGGACACTGATTCTGAGATGATTTTCTGCCCCTGGGAATGAACAGACATGCCCCTTAATCTCCATAAAAATGCATGCTCCATTTCTTTATCTGAAATAGCTATTAAATTGTATACCAGATTGTATACTGTATAACACCCATTAAACTTCATACCATCTTTCCTGATGTATCTCCATCATGTTTCTTTTGCAAGTTGCAAGGTGATCCGTGCTATTTGGCAGAAAGTGGCAACTAAAACCACTCAGATTACTTGCATAACTTTTTCTCTGACTATGTCAACGTGCCTATTGCAAAAGTGACTCCACCATCTGTCCCCAAGTTGCAGGCTGCAGAAAAATTCACTGTGAAAAAGCAGACTAGACAGATCTCTTCGTACCTTATTTAGTGTCATTCTCTGGGTAATTGCTCTTAATTTGCACTCACAGGTTAAACCTTGTTAGCAAGTAGTGTCTAAAATGAAATCAATCAAACTTATGGAGAGAATATATCACATTATTCATGATTCTATGCCAGTTTTTCTAAAAAATGGGATTATTTGATATGTCCCTAAAACAGGGTATATCAAACGTCTTTGGCTTTTTTTGTTGGTCTTAACCTATATACATTTATTTTTCTATATATCCCCATGACCTTTATACACCTGTAAGCATATATGCTGTTGATCATATCTAGTACTTTTGCTCATTTTATTTACCATTGTTTCTCAGTACAGTATTATATGACTAATCATTGTTATTATGTATTTCTCAAATGTTCACAATACTCCAGTGAATCTATCTTGCAAAGTGACATCAAATACAAATGCTGTACCATTAAAGTTTGATCCCAACAAAAATAAAAAATAAATTAATCAATGATAAGATATTCAACTTTGGAATATACTTTGTGTGTTTTGGAGCCTTAGAGTAGTAACTGTGATGAGGCACACAGGGCCCTATAACTATCAATTGTATAAATATAGTTTTTTTAGAATAGTAGTTTAAAGTGTTTGCTGCCAAAGAAATGGATGATTTCCTTGTATAAGTGTCAAGTTCACAATCTTAGACAAATATCAAAATGACCGGGCTTCCCTAGAACACTTCTAGTTCAAACACCCTTTGAATGGAGAACAGGGATGAGACGGTATTGGTGCCAAAAGGTCATTCCATGGAAATTCACTTCTGGCAGAAAGCTTGACAGCAAGGTGCATGTGCAGACTGATGGGAAGATCTCCAAGGAGCAGGCTGCAGGAAATGTCACTGTGACAAAGCAGACTGGACAGTAGCTGGTGGAACACTGGGAAGTCAGCAAAGGCAGATAAGTGGTTAAGAGGCAGGCTGTAATCCCAGGGGAGCAGAAAAAGGTAAAGAACTCCACTCTGTCTAGGGACAGTAAATGGGAGTGTACCAAACATGAAAGCAGACAATCTTCATGGGGGAAATATAAAGAACATCTATTAGAAAAGTATGAAAATAGAAAGCTCTAATATATTCAGTTCAAAGGAAGTGTGGCAGGTCAGTTAGTCATTACGAACTGGCATGTAGGTATCAAGCTACAGGTTGAGGTGACCTCATTCTTTCTTGCTGGGTGTTCCTCTGTCACCTGTTCAAACAGGTTGTAGATGGTTGCCAGGGTTCCTGGCTTTAGGATATAGGGATACCATCCTCTTTGCCAGTCTGGGATGTTCACCTCTAGCAGGCTAAGTTGCTCTAGCAAGCAAGAAAAGTATGTTTTGTTCCAAATGGATGAGGGTTTTACTGTCCCTGGTTACAATCAAATGGAAGGTAAACAGTGATGTGCAGCACCTTCTCTATGGAGGATTTCAAAATGAGTTCAGCATTCTCCTGGAAAGGGTTGGAAACAACAGCAGTTTTGCACCATCAATGTAAACATTGTTTGGATCTCATTGTTTGCGTGATGGTTCCTGATATTTACAAATGTTGTGGTGGGGATTAGTCAGATCCTGTGTAGGCTGCATTAGGGCTCTGTAGGCTCTGATATCCAGAGATGCAGTAGCTTCTGGAAACCCCCTGATCCTGAA
The DNA here is from genome assembly GCF_062004578.1 of Staurois parvus. Classification (NCBI taxonomy): domain Eukaryota; kingdom Metazoa; phylum Chordata; class Amphibia; order Anura; family Ranidae; genus Staurois; species Staurois parvus. The sequence goes on from NW_028317818.1 coordinate 6,433,651, forward strand.
ATTCTAGTGCCAGTTAAAGTTTTCATAGTCATCTAGTTAAGTGATCAACTCCTCAATCCTTGAATCCTGTCCCATAGATTTGTTTTTAAAGTGTTCTATAGTCTACAGCAATTTCTCAATATACTACTCTACTCTATTGCCCATGTGCATGGTTTCTTCATTGAGATTATCAATTTCATGCTTAAATACTTTTTCCACTGTAGCTATGAGTTACATGATGTCTGTTTTGGTAGGGAAAACTCTCATGTGCGCCTTAATGTCCCAGTCCTGAGCCAAATTATTGGGTACAGAGGCTGCAACCAGGCTACTGAGAGGACTTAGTCATTCTCCCAGTGTTGGTGTTTCATAACCATGAATATCTGAGAGGAGCAGGGGTGCTATCATCAGCATTATAAAAACCACCACATATAGTGGACCAAGGAGACACCGTCTTTGTGATTAGAGCAAATTTCAAAGCAGGAGTTAAATACTCCTGTACTGGGTTTAGATGTGCAGATGAATTGGGGAAAAAAGTGCTATTTCCCCAGTATGCCAGCATGATCCGTCAACCATCCAATACTGCAGATTTAAATGGTGAAACCAGAAAGAGAGCAGGAGCTCAGCACAAATCTTTCTTCTTGCTGACCACACCCCCATTAGTATAATTAGTTTATGCTGTTTCACAGAATAGAAAAAGACCAATATTAAATAAAACATTGAAAGTGACAGCACATGGATAATGATCAAATATCCCCAAAAAATAAAACAGACCCCACATATAAAAAACATCCAACCTTTTTAAATAAAGAAGAAGGGTTATATTAGGTTTTTTTATAGCAAATTTAATCGAAGTAGTCGAAATTCCAAATTAAAAAGTGTCCAAAGCTGGGAAATTTCACTGAAGATTGATTTGCTATTTTTATAGCAAAACACATTTGGCTAGAAACACCATGCTCATCCCTTAAAAATAATGTTTGGAAATTGAAATTTCAGCAACTTTTTTGTTCTGCATTTTATCTTATCTAAAATAGAAATTTGTCATTTAATTACATAACACCATCTTAAACCAAAATATTTTTAGATACAGTAGTGTGGAAAATTAATAAAACCCCTTTGTTCTAAGTCCCAATGATGAGATTTTTTCCTAACTTTCTTTCTTGTAAGAACAATAGGAAGCTATTTCCCTCTATTTTTCTACCAGTGACATTTCAAAATCTGGTGTTCTTGCTCACTTCTAGTGTTAGTGACAGTGATCACCAGGATGAAAAGAAAGGCATGAATCTTCTCAGTGGGGACACAAACAACATTAAAAACCTGAAAGGGGACTCTAACTTTTCTACACTATCTCCCCAAAAAAAAGTTTTGGCTTTCGATGCACTTTATTCCATGTAATGTAATATTTTTTATCATTATTCTTTTTGAGAGAAATGTAAATCCCACTGACATTACATAAACTACTGTATGTCAATCAAATTTCTTGACATTCTAAAAGGTTTAAAATAACTACAAATAATGACTTGATGTGATTTTGGAAATGTCATTAGAGTAAAAAATGACAGGAATACTTTCCATTTTTATGGTGGGTTGCAAAAGTGAGAATAGAATCACAAGAATATCATGCCCAAATGTGATAGAAAATAATGTTATATTAAGAACTGTTTTTTGTCAATACCTCTTTTACAATAGTCAACAAATGAGTTTATGACCCCTCTGTGAACAGTTTAGGGTGACGTAAACTTATGAATGGTGAGTCACAAATAAATACTTAAAAAATGTAAATACAATGAATCCAAAATAAATAAATGACTAAATAAATAAAGAATTCCACAAATGATCCAATAAAAATTCACCACTGTGTAGTGATATCAAAGCAAGTTTGTGCAGTCCTGCAAACAAACATGCAAAGGTATCTGTGTCACACAATCCCATGTGACCTCTCCCTGGGAAATCCAGTATTCACCAGGATTAAATCAAATACATATAAAGTGAAATAAATGTGAATCCAATATCCAAATAAACTGTGTGTCATTAAAAACAGCTCATCAACAGATCCAGAACACATCCTCTCTCTTATAAATATGAGTTAAATCTCATTTACTGTAACTCATGGGAAGTACTGATAGTATAAAAACTTTTACAGCTTTATTTGCCACAAAACAATTGCACTTACAATTTTTTAGTGTCCGGTCCGACACTAAGGAAACATTGCATGTCAGTGATCCCATTGCTGTCTCCAACTATAGTTCCTAGTCGTGAATGAACAGTGTGTGCAGGATTACGTCACTCCAAGATGATGTCTTATGCATTCTGGGGTGAGGTTTTTATACTATAAGCACTTATTTTATATGATGTATGAGAGGAGGATGGAACCGGACCATGAGTTAAAAAGAGATTTAACCCCTACCTATGAGCGGAGACTGTGTGCTGGATCTGTTGCTGAGCAGCTTACAAAGTTTACTTATATATTGGATTCATGTTTATTTCACTTTAAATGTATTTGATTTAATCCTGGTGAATACTAGATTTTCCAGGGAGATGTCACTCAGGATTGTGTGACATGGACACTTTTGCATGTTTGTTTGCAGGACAATACAAACTTGCTTTGATATCACTACACAGTGGTGGATTTTTATTGGATCAATTGTGGACTTTTTTAAATTTATCTATTCATTTATTTACTTTGGATTCACTGTATTTATATGTTTTAAGTATTTATTTGTGACTCACCATTCATAAGTTTGCATCACCCTAGACTGTTCACAGAATACATAGGATATGATCATAAGCTCATTTGTTGACTATTGTTTGCACTTTTTTTCATTCACAAAGTATATTTAACACATGAGGGAAGTTTTCCAAGTTAATTATTTGTTTATTTAGTTACTGGTTGGGTCCAGTTGGCACTGATTTCTCCAACATTTTTGTAGGTTGTATTTCTTATCAAACAATAAGAAACAATAAGAAATTCTATTTGATCTAATAGAGAGAGCAATAAGCATTGACCATAAAAGGACTAGTGTTCTGAATGATACAAAGGATTTGAGAATTGCATAAAGGAAACCCTTAATGAAAAACATATTGCTAGCTTGCAGCTAAACATTTTTCAGTTTTCAATAGAGTTGTAAAGGGTGACAACCTCTGTTGAGTTTTATTTCTGTTTGTGCCCTGCTGGGGAGATTTTTCTTCCCTTGCTGTGTGATTGATAAGTTGCAGACAGAGTGGAAATTGAGGGGAAAGAACATCAAGAGGAACCTTGATGCATTTCACACAAAGTGCTTATTTGTAAGGCCCCAAGAGTAGTTTGTGTGAAATGCATCAAGGTTCCTCTTCTGTTGATGTCTGTTCACCTGTTCATACCCTTTACATAATAAGCTGAGGGTTGAGAAGAGAAATATGCAGACTTATTGTTTTTGATTTTTGTTGTGCATTCTTTTTCTGGCAGCTGATTTTTCTTTTGTAATAGTATATGACTTGCTGGAGAACTTAGAAACATTTGCAGAGATGTTGACAGCTTAGGCAGCAACAGTATTATGGTGTGTATGGAAATTCCTGTAGTGGAGCAGAGTAAGGTACAGGGAGAGTAAGGCAGCATCAAACAGTCATTACAATGTGACCTTGTACAATATTACCAGTAACGTACTGCAGTAAAGACTTGCTTACTGGAGTGTCTCTATACTGTGTGTATTCTAAAAGTGCAATCCATTGTTATCTAATTAATCAGGCTGAAAAAGACATAAGTTCATTGAGTTCAAGCAATATTAAAAAATAATAAATAACTAGAAAACCTCTATATACATAACTTTATACCCACAGCGGATCCAGAAAAAAGTAACAACTGCTTTTAAAGCATGGTCTAGTGTACTTCAGTAGGGTAAAAACATTCTTTGCTGATTCCCTAAGACAATAAAATATTCACTGGATCAACAATCTCTGGTGTTATTGTTTATAATTGTTAATAGCCAGTTATATTTTCTGCATTTAGAAATGCTTATAACCTTTTTAAGCAATCAACTTGCTATAAAGGTTTCTGAGTGAGCCTATTCCATATTTTCCCATAGCTTAAAGTGAAGAAAATTTTCTGTATGCCGAGGTTAAATTTATTTTCCTCCATATGCATAGAGTGCCCTTATTTGCTTTGAATTTAAATTGCCTTCAAAAAAATAATCAACTTTGTTATTTGGACTATTTATGTATTAAAACATAGCAATTCTGCCTCTCTTAATACCCTTTATCAGTTTAGTTGCCCTTATCTGAACCCTCTCTATAGTTCACCAACATCCTTTTTGTAAATTAGTTCCTAAAACAGAACCATGCATGCCAGATGTCTTACTAATATAGAGAGGCAAAATAATTTATCTCTCTATGGAGTCTAGAGATCCTATAATACACGAATGTATTTTAGTAGTCCCAAATAAACTTTTTTATATCAAGTTATACTCAATTCCTTACCTGAACTCTCTGTATTTTCCTAACATCCATTAGTGATTTGGTGTCCAAAACTGACCTTCATATGCCAGATGAGGTCTTACTATTATGTTGTATAGAGGCAATATTTTGTCTCTCTCTTTCTCTGAAGTCTATACCTCTTTTTTTTATTTCAATAGCTTTTTTATTGAAATGTTTTCAAAACAAAATAAAAAATCCTGCAACTGCAGGGAACATAGAAGAATGTATAAGAATACAAGTGTTGGCCTCACAGGGCACAATTATATCAATACAGACAAGGAGGTTGGAGTAGATCCTAATACCTGTAAACAAATATTAACAGTATGATATCATAGAGTCAACATCAGCATTACAGTTGGAATACCAGACTGTCCAGCATTGCCAAGCATTATCAAAGGATGATAGTGAGTCAGAACACAGAGCTATAAATATTTCAAAAGAGTATATTGAATTAATTATATTTATTGCCTCTTGCAGATTAGGTGCTTGTTCCCCCTTGCAGTGTCTGGTGGTTGTGAGTCAAGCAGCTAATAAGATGCTAGTAACTACCTTACGGTAGATGGTGAGGAATTCACCTATACCTAAATTAAGTAGTACTAGATCAAGTTCTGGATTTGTTAGAACCTCTGTGACACTGGAGAGGAGCCAGAACACACACTGTCAAAAAACGTCTTAAAAACGTCTTAAATTCTTACATGACCAGAGAATATAGAATAGGTTATCAACTTGACCACAACCTCGCCAGCAAAGAGACCAACCCAAGGAAAAGTGAGCTATATGGTACAGGGTAAGTTACCATCTAGTTATAATTTTGTGTGTGATTTCCCAGTGATTAATGCAATGGGAAATGGCAGAAGTTTATCAGCATGCATTAAGCCGCTGATGTGTTGTATATGATTTTTGGAGGTCTGATTCTGTAGAAGGTTGTAGAAGAAGGAAATACCTTTGGTGGTTTGAGGTAGGCTTTGGTAAAACTGCCAGATCTTGGAACTAACCTGGATTTTGGGGGGACTGAAGATAATAAAAAGTGCAGAATGCCAAATAATTTAAAAACTCCTAGGTTTCTGAGTTTATCACCATCTTAGAGATCATTCACATTACATAGACCATATTGTGACCAGTTGTAGACTTCAGGTGAGGTAAAAATACATTGAAAACATCAATAGGTATTTTATCCGCTTGCCCTTTAGATTTATCCCCCCCCCCTTCCCGACCAGGCCATTTTTTGCTATTCGGCGCTGCATTATTCAACTAATAATTGTGCAGCCATGCAGTGCTTTACCCAAGCAAAATGTATGTCCTTTTTGCACACAAATAGAGCTTTTTTTAATGGTATTATATTATATTATGTTAAAAATATCCAATAAACTCAAATTTTGTCATAAAAGTATGCCAAAATGTATTTTGATACATACCTTTGGTATAAAAAAAATCCACAAAAGTGTATATTAATTGGTTTTGTGGGTGTTGTAGCATCTAAAAATGATGGTATGGATACTTGAATTTACACAGCTTTTACTTTCTGACTGACTACCTATCAGTGTTAAAATGCCAGGGCAGTACAAACACCCCCAAATGACCCATTTTTGTAAAGTAGACACTCTAAGCTATCTGCTGAGAGGCATGTTGAGTCCATGGAAGATTTATTTTTTCCCCACAAGTTTTTGGAAAATGGAAATATTTTTAATTTTTTTTTACACAAATTTGTCATTTAAATGGTGTATTGCTCAAACATGCCATGGGTATATTTGGAATTACACCCCAAAATGTATTCTGCTACTTCTCCTGAGTATGGGGACACCACATGTGTGAAACTTTTTTGGTAGCCTAGCCACATACAGGAGCCCGAATTTCAATGACCCCTTTGAAAGCCTGATTTATCATTTCACTTCTTTACTACCTATCACAGTTTCAGAGGCTCTGAAATTCCAGGATAGCACAATACTCCCACAAATGACCCCTTTTTGGAAAGTAGATACCCCAGACTATTTGCTGAGAAGCATGTTGAGATGGAATACTTTATTTTTTACAAGTTTTTGGAAAAATTAAAATTTTTTTTACACAAAGTTGTCACTTTGTAATTCCACATATACCCATGGCATGTGTGAGCAATATATCATTTAAGTGACAACTTTGTGTAAACATTTTTTTTTGTCATTTTCAAAAGATTTGTGGTAAAAAATAAATTCTTCTGTTGTCTTAACCCCTTCACACCTAAAGGGAAAATAAATCTAAATGCCTAAGCACAATTTTTTTTGTGTTACTAAAACCATACATATCATCACAACTACTTTGTACATCCATGCGAATTATACCTTTTTTTAGGTAATGACTATCTTCTGATTTTTTTTTATTATCATCAACGGAAAACTGGCCCAAAATACTAAACAAAAATATTTTTTTTTATTTAGCTGTGTGTTTTCCATGTTACTACAATAACCTACCACCAAAAAACAACCCAAAATAAATTCTCCAGCTCTTGATGATCGCAGCGATACCATATATGTGTATGTTATTTTTTGTTTGTACCCATAGTACAGCCCAGAAACAATAGTGCACATTTTGTGTTTGTCTTTTTTTTTTACCTAAAACACACTGACACTGATATTGACACTAACTGACACTGATACAATTTTTTTTTAAATCCTAACCTTTGACCCTGACCTTTTGACCCTGACCTTTACCCAAACACTAACCCTGGCACTGAACTAGATCAAACCTTAAACTAGGTATTTTTTCTTAATTTTTTATTTTATTTTCTAATATTTATTTATTTAACTTTTTTTTTTTGACAAACATTTTCTTTTTCTCTCTATGCCAGGAGTTAGAGAGATACAATGTATCTCTCTCCTCCATTTCTAGAGAGCGAAAAAAACAAGGGAGCCAGGCTGTACAGTGACTGATCACTGTGATAGCCAATCAGAGGCTATCACAGTGATCATGTGACCCAGAATTGGGAGTCCTGGATCCAGATCGTTAGAACAGGACCTGGTGCTCTCAGTGACACTGCGGTCTTTGTGCTGGGAGCGCGCCGTGCGGTGCGCTTCCAGCACAAAGACAGGTACGCAAATATGGGGCCCCACGGAAAAAAGCCCAGTTCTGTGAGGCTGCATATTTGTGTTACATAGGCGTCAAGGGGTTAACATACCTCTCAGCAAATAGTTTAGGGTGTCTACTTTTCAAAAAGGGGTCATTTGGGGAGGGAGGTTGTTATCTTAGCATTTTATGATTTTATGTCCAGCATTAGAAGCTTATGCCACACATCACTCTCTCTTCTAATCACTTGAAGACCAAGCCTTTTTCTGACACCTTTTGTTCACATGAAAAAAATCTGTATTTTTTCCTAAAAAATTACTTTGAACCCCCACACATTATATATTTTTTTAAGGCAGATGCCCTAGTGAATAAAATGGTGGGGGTGCAATTTTTTATGTCATATAGTACTTGCGCAGCACTTTTTAAAAACCTAACATTTTGATAAAAATACACATTTTTTTAATAATGCACAAAAACACAATATATTGGCCAATTGTTTGGTAAAATATATAAGATGATGGTATGCCAAGTAAATAGATACCAAACATGACATACTTTAAAACTGTGCATGCCTTGTGCAATGGCAACAAACTACACACATTTTTAATATCCATAGGCAATGCTTTAAAAGCCTTTACAGGCTACTGTTTTAGATTTACACAGAAGATATAGGACTAGAATTAATGCCCTTGATCTGACATTCACAGTGATATGCACATGCATGGTGCAACTGCTGTTAACATACCAACACAGGGACAACACTTGCGCACATCATTGGGCAAATGGGGGGGGGGGGGGCAAGGGTGCTTCACATTTTTTTTTTTTTTTTACACTGTCCATTTAATTTTTTATTAATCACTTTTATTGTTATCACATGGAATGTAAATATCCCCTGAGATAACAACAGGCAGTGAGAGGTATTCTTTGCTGAGAAATCTGGGGTCTTTTAGACTCCATCTATCTCCTCTGCCCTTAAATCATCTGATCTCACCAATATTGATGTGATCAGATGCTTTTCCCATTTAAAAATGGTGCTGTTTCACTGCAAAACCGAAGTGATGAAATTCTTGTAGCTTCTTAGACTATAGAGATGATTGGCACCATTCTGGTCTCCAGTAAGCTCAATGGTCAGCTGGTGGAAATGCTGGCTAAATTCTCAGATTTCCCAATGGCATGGGACTGCCCAAGAAAGTTGTAGAAGCAATCCTGCAGCGAATTAGCCACTAGGATTGCTTGTGCATGAAAGCTGATCGATGGCTGAAAAAAACAATATCAGGATGATGCCTTCAGCTGCAGGCATCATCCTGGTATAACCAAGTCCAGTGATTACCAGTACGTTGCTGGTCCTTGTCGGGTATATATGTTATGCTCTTTTTTTTATTCAGCCTGTGGGCTGCATACAATTCTTACTATGGTAAGCCCATCATTATAACACCTTGCATCCACCCATTAATGTTGGGCATACATAAACTGATCTTTCCTAACAGATTCCTCTATGCACATCAATCAATGTGGATGAAGAAATATCTGCCAACAAAAATTATAATAATATATGCCAAAGCGTAGGTGTGATCCACCCACTGACCATTTCAGACCCCCATGCTTGGGCATATGTTTTTTATATATATATGCCAAAGCAAAAGAGCAATCCACTTACTGACCACCCCAGGCCCCCATGCTTGGGCATATATCTTCTTTTTTTAACTGAATAAAAAAAATCTCATCCAACAGCGCTGCGCACACTGATGTATATTCTGAGAGCAAGACCCCCTGTTGCTGTCAAAATAAACAGATCAGTACTGCAGCTGAATGGCATCCCTGAAAAGAAAACAGCAATGGTTAACAATAACAGTAGCCATAAAAGAGTAACTCAATAAAATAACAACTACAGTATTTTTGGTTTATTTATTTGACTATTTTATTTTTTATGTTTTTTTTTACTTTGTTAACTTTTTTGTAAAACTCGAAACTCCTGATTTGTTAGGGTCTATCAAAATGCGATAGTCGGTTTCCTGACTACCTAACATCTTTCGAGACCCTGTGTATATATATGCCCTAGACTGTGCCGTTCTGTACCCTATACTAATACTCTACTAGTGTATGGTAGTGATGGAAGCAGTCCTTGATTCAGAGACCAGGTTGGCCAGGACAGGAGGGACAAAAAAAGCAGGTTTCATGCCTAATTCTGTGCTTGCTGTAGACATCTTTTTTGGGATAACTTTGGGTTAGGGTACAAGGGATTGGCATCAGAAAAATGCCTCTCATGCAGCCAGCTCACTGCATCTGAGTTGGAGGTTTGGATCACAGCACCTTCTGGATACAAAAGGTCCATGATGATCTCTTCCTGGAATTTTAGGAAGGATCCACTTCATCTAGTTGCTTTGTAAAGCACAAAAGCGTTTTACAGAGCCAATTGAAATAAATATACAAAAAAATTTTTTTACCAGTGTTTGGCTTTATGGGAAACTAAGTATGGCTTCATCATTTGGTTGTTGAAGTACACCCCTCCCATGTTAAGGTTATAGTCGTGGATACAGAGGGGCTTCTCAACAACACCAGCTGGTGTAGAAATTTGGATGGTTGTGTCTTAGTGAATAGAAGACAGGACAAAAACATCCTGTTTGTCCTTCCACTTCACTGAGAGGAATTAATCATTTTTCATGCAGGCTTTCTTCCCCTAAGACGGGTATTTACAAGCCATTGAAGGAACCGCAGCAATTAGGTCACATGGTGCACATGCACCAATTCCAAGATTGTACAAATGTCTAGATAGTGGCACATGTATATAAAAATTATCCATGTATACTCTAAGTGGTACACCATATGGAAAAAGGATGACACCAAGTCCCAAAATATCTTGCCACTGCTCCCTATGTAGTCTGCACATCCTGGGGGCTAAATATGAATATCTTTTCCCTCATAAATTCAAAAATTACATGTATAGCCTGTTGCCCTCTCAAAGTTCCTATACAGTTTGACCCCATATCTGGCATGCTTGCTGGGGAGAAATTGTTTGAATGCAAGGTGGCCAGAAAAATTAATGAGGGACTCATCAATGCAGATGCTTTGCTGGGGCGTATACACATCTGAAAATCTGAGGGGCCCAATTTTGTGGAGCCGATTATATTCAGGGTCACCCCAAAGACGACAGAGTATCTTATCACTGTAATGCATAAATCGCATTATATTCTCATATCAATGCCTGGCCATGGCAGCAGAGAATACGGGCATATGATGAATCGTTTCTGCGGACCAATACAACCGCAATTAATTTTTTTAGTAATGCCTATGTTGAGGGTTAGACCCAAAAAACTTTAAATTCGGAAACCGTAATGGGTTTCCATGCAGCTGGTCAAGCAAGGTTTGTATTTGGGCTGGAAGCGATAAATGGTTGTGTTTATAAATTGCTTTGATCCAAAATCAATCCATACGGATCTTCCATGAAAAAACAGCTCCAAAAAAATCAGGGGTAATAGTTAAATTTGCTGTTTCCACCTGAATTCTGGGTTGGGCAATGAATGGGGGAAGTACGGGTGCTGCAGAATTTGTGGGCTGCCAATCAGGATTTGGAAGCACACCTGGAAGGTCACTATTGAATCTATGGGCCTGTGTTCAAATTCTTGGTGGCTGCAGGACACTACTTGTGCTAGCCATCACACCAACTTGTATTGCACTTATAGGACTCACCACATCACCAAGTGATACTGCAGTGCTGGTATGTAATAGACCAGGATGTATTAGGCCACTGCTGCTCACAAGTTCACTAAAACTGGCACTCTGCTGCATATGAGAATCATAATGCAATTGTAACACCTCAGCAACCTGGAAATGGGGTTGGGTATTCCTGACCTTAGCAGGGACCTCTACTCCATTGTCTGAGCTATCTGTCAGGGTGCCGCTGCTCTCTAGAGGTTCGTATTCTGAGCCTGATTCTGTTAGTGAGACTTCCCCTTCGCGCTCGTCTGACATACTCAGAATCATGTAGGCCTCTTCACTAGTGTACCTTTTGTTGGACATTTTGACCACTAAATTCATAGGTACCTAATATGAATCACGGGGTAAAGTGCACCTGGCTGTTGGGGACTGCTTGAACTGCTGCAAAAAAAGTGTACCCACAAATGCTAGCAGAGATCAGGCCTGACCTTGCTAACCCTGCAGTTTTGTATGAAATGTATCAAGTGAAAGTGATCTACTGACACTGCACTCGCTTGGGGGAGAATGGGGGGCTAAACACACATGCTGGCAGGTGCTGGCAGGTGCTGGTGCTGATCCTGCTAATGCTGCATGTTTGGGGACACTATACTATTGTGAATGCTGGTATAGTTCTGATCTGATCAAAGATATTGATCTGATCAGACACTATACTAGCAATGAAGGTTTATTGTGTATGTGAGCATGTTCCTGGCAATCAAAGGGTTAAATGTGATGGTTGATGTAATAGTGGGCAATCGCATGCTATCTGGGAGGGACACTAACTAATGCTAACACTATCTGAAGTTGCCTGTGACACTAATACAGTGATCAGTAAAAAAAACCTGCACACTTTACTAATGACACTGGTGACAGGGCAGTGAATGGGGTTAATTGGGGGGCGATCAAGGGGTTAAATGTGACCTATCAGTGGATCTGCTTTCTCTTTCTGGGACGGAATGTGCTCCACAGAGAGAAGATTGCATCATTTCCTGTGCCTGTGTACTATATACAATTTTTCCAATGTAATGACCTTTCCACTGACCCTTTACTTATTTGGGATGCATTTAAAGCATTGCTTAGAGGAGTATTCATGTCTGAGATCTCTGCAATTAAAACTAAAACAAGGAAATTTGAGGCTCAGGTCACTCATCAGGCACAGCTAATGGAGTGTGCTTATATAGATGACCGCACTGACTCTAATAAGCAGGCGTGGTTGTCACGCAGGAGCTTCTCTTGCGCATAACTAACTCTCAGGCTGAGAAGCAACGCTTCTTTGCCAAACAATCATTCTTTGAGGAAGGTGAGCAGACTGGACGTCTGTTGGCTAAGCTGATTCAAACTCAAAATGCAGTGCAACCTATTGGGTCATTGATCTCCTCGAAGGGTACTTTGGTAAACACCCCTTCAGATGTTATGGAAGAACTAGTCCACTATTACAATAATCTCTACTCTTCTAAATGGGCATTTACACTAGAAGCCCTAGATGAATATGTTTGAGAAACCCCTTTGCCTACACTTGCTCGTACTCATAAATCTTATTTAGACTCTCCTATTACAATAGATGAGCTTGTCAAGGAAATTACTCTGTTACCGAATAACAAGGCTCCAGGGGATGATGGTATCCCGATAGAGGTATATAAAGTGTACGCTGAAACCATGCTACCAAGACTCTTAATCTTGCTTCAAACGGCCTATGACAGGGGCTCTCTGCCTGCCTCTATAACCAAGGCCATAGTGGTCTTGCTACTTAAGCCGGACAAGATGGCCACTGACCCTAGCTCCTATAGACCTATATCCCTATTACAATCTGACATAAATATTCTGGCCAAAGTATTAACGCTTTGCTTAAATAAAGTAATCACCACTATCATAAACCCTGATCAGGCAGGTTTCATGCCACAGATGTCCACCGCTGTTAATTTACGCAGACTGTTTATTAATATGCAAACGCCAGCTGACAACAAGGGCTGTAGAGCGTGTCTGTCATTAGATGCCAATAAGGCATTTGATAACGTAGAATAGGATTACTTATGGCGGATTCTCGCCAGATTCGGTTTTGGCAACTGGTTTATAAATTGGGTAAAGCTTCTATATCACTCTCCCCGTGCCGCGATTAGACAGGGCGGAGCAATTTCCTCAACTTTTCACTTGGCCAGGGGCACCCATTAGGAATGCCCCTTTCCACGCTTTTGTGGGCACTGGCCATCAAGCCTTTGGCGGAATGAATTAGGACTAGTATAGATGTTGAGGGTTTCAAATATGGGACTCATCAAGAAAAAATATTGCTATATGCTGATGATGTCTTGTTTCTGCTTGGGGATATTCCTTACGTGCTGTTATGCATATCATTTCACAGTTTGGCCATTATTAGGGACCAATCATTAACTGGTCTAAATCGGCACTGTTGCCACTGGACGAGGTCACGGATCCCATGGTGCCTACTTTTTGTCTGGTGGTGATTACAACCTCCTTCAAATACAAGTATTTAGATATCCTCATTAGTGCTGATTTACAAGATTATTGTCACCTCAATGTGGCTCCCTTGTTGAATAGATTTAAAGATATGGTCAAAATTCTGGTTATCTCTGGCAGGTAGAGCAAATCTTATAAAAATGATATTCATGCCCCAATTGTTATACTTCCTTCATAACTCCCCAGTCATGATTTTGTTGAAAACTTGTGCAATCATAAATACCATTTTTCGCTTGTTGCTTTGGGGGGGGGGAGTTCACCTTGGCTTCGACTGGAACAAATGCAGCATCCCAAGGATAGAGGGGGGATAGCTTTGCCCAACTCATGGTTATACTACCTTGCTAGTCAGCTAGCAAGTGTTGACCCAACTCCGGTTGATGACTATACTCTAAAAGTGATGTTGCATTGCACTGCTCCTTGCATGAGGGTCTTGAGGCTCAATCTTTTTGTAAACCTAATAAATCCTTCCCTACATATCGCCTAATGCAAACAATTTGGCTTAAGGTTAAGCAGTTACAACAGATTACGGGCATACAGTCTATAGTCCCATATGGAACAATGCGACAATACTAGAATTAGCCAAATTACAATATGTTTCTAAATGGAAAGCTTATGGTATAACTCACTTGAAGCATATATTTAGCAATGGTCAGCTTCTCTCCTTTGATGTATTGCAGTCTATGTATAAACTACCATCCACGATGCTATTTTACTACTTGCAGGTAAAACACACAGTTACTGCTCAGGGCCCATCGGCCTTCTGGCACTCCTCTCCTACCCCTTTTTTTTGATTACTTACAATCTGCTACGGTGACCAGGGGGCTCATCTCTCATTGCTATAGCATGCTTTTGACAGACTATTTTGAAAATCACCCGAGTAGGGCCAGTGGGCAGTGGGAACGAGATGTTGGGACTTTTGAGGATGACCAGTGGGAGGCTGCCTTGCATTCCGTACATCTTAGTTCATTGACGGTTTCCAATCGCATTTCTCAATTATATATTCTACTTAGGGTTCATTACACTACTGCAAAATTGTACACTATGGGACTATGTCAGGAACCCCTATGTGGCAGATGCAAGCGAGACCACAGGGATCTGATACATAAGTTGTGGAGATGTCCAAAACTTCATAGGTATTGGGAGGAAGTGGTATCTACCCTTAATTTGGTGTTTCAAATTAATTTAATTCTGGATCCTAAGCGGTGCCTCTTGGGTATTTTAAATTCAGTAACACAGGATACATTTATATTAGAAGCCCTTTTCAAGTCCTTGTTCCAGGCGCGCAAGGCACTCCTAATGCGCTGGACCTCGGATACTTCTCACACTGTTGCTGACTGGAAGCAAAATATGGGAATTATTTTTCGTTATGATCGTTTAGTTTACCAGCATAGAGTATGTTCGGGTAAATTTGAGAAACATTGGGATGCTTGGTTGGCCACTCCAGGTTTAGCCCCTTTTGATCTAATAATGCATAGGCTGTTGTAATTACTTTCAATTGTAATTTGATTATTACTTTCTCAAAGCTAACCTATGCCTCTCCTGCATTCCCTGGTGGGGGGTGCAGTGCTCTATGTTTCCTGCGGTTCTACTGTTGTGGGGATACTCCTATTGTCCTGTATGTGAAAAAATTACCATGTCATCTGACTGCATTGTAACATGTTATCTCTGTAATGCTGTAGAAACTCTTGGATTTCTTATCTAATTGATAGCACTGGAAGGTTTAATTTATTATGTTGGTAGGTTTGTTAATGATTGAGTCTTTTATACCATCCTGTATATGTTTTGTCATTTTGAGATTTGTATGTCTTCAACATTAATAAACGTAATTTCAGAAATAGTATAACATTTGTGGGAGAACCAACATTTTGAAAGCTGCCAATCTATGAGACCAGGGCAATTCAAAACTTGATATATGAGGAAGTTCAGTGTTTATTTGGTATATTAGGGGTTTGGGAAAGACTGTTCCATAGCTAATTGGACTTTGTCACACCTTGGCCTGTCTTCATGTCAGCAAGCTTGTTTTTAATCCAGGTCATGTCATCTTTATACCATGGTACTAAAGGACACGACATATTCCTCCATTTTGTCCTCAAAATGTCCCAGCCTGTCGTCTAGATCCTGGACATCTGTTGTGACTTTGTGGATGCAGGAAAATAAATCTGCCTGAAGACAGGCTTGCAGGGAAAGCAACCAATCTTTTAAAATTGTGTCTGACACAGGTTGGCCCTGAGTGGGAAAGATAGCAACAGGATCTTCCACAGGAGGTATAGCAGATTGTGGAGTAGGCCAAGCACTTATCTCCATCATTATCTCTCTAGTGATACCAGAAGACAGATATTTAGCAGACAGCTCCCCTCAGTCAGATTACTGTAGAACCAGGGTCACGCTTTCTAACTTCAGGCCCTCAGGTCAACCCACCTGAGGCTGCATGGCAGCAGGTGGCAGGTGAGGCAGCCTGCCTCCAGCCTGGCTGGTGCAATCCACTTACCAAACACCAAACCCTTGTGCTCACAGAACATACATCCCACTCCCAGCATGCAATTGGACTGCCCTCTTCTGCAATTGTCCAGGGCTGTATCCAAATTCATGCTGTTCATTTGCCTAGCCACTACCCATGTCTACCCTTTAGCATTAGCAACACTTGGACAAGCTCTTCATAACACTATCCAGTGTTGCCTTTCCTTTTCAGACCCAAGTTGACTATAAAGTACCTGAGGGGCAGCAAACACACAGAGTCCCTGATATCTTTCAGTATCTGTACTCACAAGTCCAAGGACAGAATGGTTGCCTCCTTCCAATCTTCCAAGCAACTCTCTCCAGTGATACCAGACAGATCATTGGCAGACATCTCCCCTCAGTCAGCTTACTGTAGAACCAGGGTCACTCTCTCTAACTTCAGGCCCTCAGATTGACCCACCTGAGGCCGCATGGGAGCAAGTACCAGGTAAGGCAGCCTGCCTCCAGCCTGGCTTTGTGCAATCCACTCACCAAACACTAAACCCATGTGCTCACAGAACATAAATCCCACTCCCAGCATGCAATAGGACTGCCCTCTCCTGCAATTGGCCAAGGCTGTATCCATATTCATGTTGTTCATTTGCATAGCCCCTACCCATGTTCTGGAAGGCTCTCATAGCTTCCTGAAGGTGGGCATAACTCAGACAAACTCAAGAGCACCAAAGCATCATGAACAGACTTCACTACTCCATCACAGCACTCTGTTAAGCAGAGAGCCAAGTTTGATTTTCGTAACAGTCTCTCTTTTAAGCAGAAAAACACATCTATGCTTCAGAAATCCTCACACCTATCTAGGAGGGTGCTACATTGAACTGACCTCACATATAACGTTTCTGTTAGACAGCACACTGAAAACTGTTTTTCAGCGCTAGACACCATGTTTTTATACATTTATAACTGTAGCAAACTGCACCACTCAAGTTTCCTAGATTCAGCTAAAGGTTGGATGACCTACTGAAGGTATAGGGTACTACTAATGAGTCTGTAACACATTTCCAGCTGTATTTGGGAGAAAATGGTGTTTTAAATTAGCTGGAAAATCATATGAACCTCTGACATTTGTGTTGAATTTATTAAGTTTGTATTGTAAAATATCTTTAGTTAAACATAAGTTTAACATTTGCCTAATATTAAACAACCTGTTTAGATAAGTACACAAGCTGAAAGCACAGTATTGTGTAAATAACATGATTAATACTCAAAAAAGAGCAAACTATGCACAATAGTTTAAAATTATTTTTTTTCTATTTTGGTCAAGCTACCAGTGTTGGATCATCTGGAACTGGCCTTTTTTATTGATAATTGTATGTATATTGATGTTGCAGATAGAGATAGCTGTGCTATTCTGCTTTTTCTACACACATAACAAATCACCATGGCATTGAAATACTTTGATAGTACTTTGACAATGAATAACTTTTCTAACAACATAATGCCCATTTAAATTTATCACAGAAATGTAATCAATTAGCCAACAAACTTTGGACAGATGAATTTCCAGGAAGTGATTTTTCATTGTCTGTAATTTGGAGCACAATATTTATAATACATTACATGTGGAAATCATTGCTGGTGCTTTTAACATCCCTGCTCATTAAATAGTGCAGCAGCTTGCAGTGGATGATTCTACCACTGGTTATACATGGACTAATATTAAGATGATTCAGTAAAGAGTTGACAACAATGAAAGAAAAAAATGACCAACAAAGTCACAATCTCAACATTGGGATACCAAAATAAATCACTGATAAATGATCACTAATGACTGTTACAAATAAGTGACATTGTTCAAAATTGATTTCCAACTCAGTGTGGTTGATTTACTAAAGATGGATGATTTACAAAAGGAGTAGAGACTGTTCACTTATCAAAGTAAAAATTCCCTTAACAATGGGAATGTAAATTGAGCTTTATAATTAAGGTAAAGCCGTTTTCATGTTGATTATCCAGTTATGTGCAAGGTAAAAATAAAATTTCCCCCTTGCACATGACCGGGCATTTAAGGTGAATCCAGCTTTATTCTTTTCCGTAAGCTCATTAAGCATGCAGTAATTGAATAGTCTCTACTCCATTTGTAAATTAACACTATAGGTAAAACATTTTTACAGGTGATCATTTTGTAAAATGGATTATATTCAAATCATCATTTCTGAATATTTACATATAGCTTTGTCTGATCTGCAGAGAAATTAGACAATACTGATTTATGAAATATATGATTCTCTGCAGATTGGACAAATCTCCTTTACCTATATTGAGGAGATTTATACAAATGACTGTTTGCAAATTTGCTGGTTTTCCTGCTTTTCAAACAAATTCATACATCATTCCCATCAATGCCCAATCCTATGAGTATTATAAAAAGATCTAAAAACAAAAGTGAAGTTATATATTGCTTGTATACTTTCTGTCATTTAAATAAAGATGTTTATCAGATTTTTGGAAATTCTTAGTCAAACCTTTAAAAAAACCTAACTGGCATGTTTAACATTTTTTATGACTTTAACCATTAGCCACCCGGCCAATGGCCATTTGGCGGCTTCAATTGTGTCCCTGCATTCCGGGTGCATGCCATTTGGCGTGCTCCCGCACATGCGCCGTTTGTGCTAATGCAGAGAGGCGCAGCAGTGCGATCTGTCACCGGCTGTGCACCTCGGACACGGCCGATGACAGATCCGAGTACCGGCTCCCGTTGCTGGTACCATGTGACCTGCTGTGACCAATCACAGCAGGTCACATGACAGTTGTATACAATGGATGGCTTCATTCATGATACCATCCATTGAATACTAGTGCCTAGCTGTGAATGGTCACAGCTAATCACATGCACATGTCATGTGATTAGCTGTGACCAAATCACAGCTAAGCACAAAAAAAAAAAAAAAAAAAAAAAGCTGAATGAATCGATTTCATTCAGGTAAATGCTTGCTTATAGCAAGCATTTAAAAAAAAAAAAAAAAAATACTGATCACTTCCCCAAAGTAGTACAATGTTACTATGGTAACATTGTACTACTTTGGTCATAGTAAAATATGAAAAAAAAATCTTAAAAAAAAAAAAAAAAAGTAATAAACAATTAAATATAATAAAAAAATTAAAAAAAATATATATATATATTTTTTTTTTTTCATACTGTCACCAGTCAGTGTCCCTGTTCACCGCCATGCCAGTTATATGATGACGCTGTACTGCACTGGTGACAGTATGTAAAAAAAAAAAATAGTGAAAATAATTTTTTGCATTTTTTCATTTTCCGAAAAATTATGACAAAAAAATACAACTTCAAAAAACTCGCCATGCCTCTTATGAAGTACGTCGGACTGTCTACTCTGCAAAAAGGGGTTATTTGGGGATATCTGTACTATTCTGACATTCTTGGACCTCAAGAAATTAGATTGGCTGTCAGTACTTCAGGATTGATCAATAATCAGATCTATACCATAGTTTGTGAACTCTATAACTTTCCTACAAACTAAAAAATACATCCTAATTTGGGCTATTTTCACCAAAGACATGTAGCAGAATACATCTCGGCCTAAATTTATGAAGAACAATTATTTATTTGTAAACTTTTATAACAGAAACAAAGAAAAATGTGTTTTTTTTTCAAAATGTTTGGTCTTTTTTTGTTAATTTAGCAAAAAATAAAAACCCCAGCGGTGATTAAATACCACCAAAAGAAAGCTCTAGTTGTGTGAAGAAAATGATAAAATTTTAGTTTGGGTACAATGTTGTATGACCGCGCAATTGTCATTCAAAGTGTGAGAGCGCTGAAACCTGAAAAATGGCCTGGGCAGGAAGGTGTAAAATTGCACGGTATTGAAACGGTTAAAGATACAATATATTATTATACTGTAAATTGTTTTATACTGTTCTGCTCCCCATGTGGCAAAGTACAGTACATGTAAATGCTGCTTTCTAAGTGTAGTCATAAAGTCCAACTTGACCCCCTCCCACGCAGGCAAATTCAACAATGGATTTGAAGAAGACAAATTGATCCTAACTGCAGTTTATCTCAAATCTAATACTTTCCCAAGAGAAGATGAATGCAGAGGGAGAGGATACTGATTCACCAGAATTACATACCAGAATTTAAAGGGGAAAGCTAGCTGGAAAGAAAAGCAAGAAAAAAAAGTGTGGATTCCCCCCAAAAACCCATACTGGACTCTTATCCAAGCATGCAGCCTAGCATGCCAGGAAAGGGTGGGGGATGGGGTATGATTAATGGTTGCTATGGATGTACCCCACAAATGCCATAGCACACACTGAATGAAAGAAAACTGTTATACATATTAGTGGTAGAAATACCACTACTATACATGATGTTTGGCTCCCCCAAATACCTTAACAGTCAAAGTTTATTGTGCACTTGTGTTTGGACCAAACTTTGAGCTCATCACTACTACCTCAATTAAATAAATAAAAATAATCACAAATAAATAAATGCCCGTGCAAAAATATATATATAATATTTCAAACATAAGTCCTTATTTTCCCAAAAGGATTTTCAAAACAATGTTCCAAAATGTGCTTCCACCTAATCACCACGTGAAAAATAATATTGACCGCACTCACCAGATGGAGGTGAGTAATAAGCCTCATAGGATATAAGGGATCCTATAGCCCCTCAGGAGGAACTCAAATCGCCTTCACCCTGCTTAGATACAGCAATCGACTCCACTCTACTTCTCCATGGAATCCTCAATAGTGTGCAAGGAAAGAAAGGCTACATAGTGTAATACTGCCACTCAATACCATATAAATCGATAGAATAAGGACACTCACATGTTTCAATAAAATAACAGGCCTTGTTTAATAGCCTCAAAGGCTTCAAAGGAACAAGTTTCCAAATTGTAAATATAGGGATCTCACGCTTTAAGGATCACTGTAGAGGATGACCAGCTTTCCACCTCAAAAATGGCTGCTTGAACCGCAAAAGTCGGCGTGCGTTTCAAATACCGGAAGTGACGTACGCCACGAAGACAGCAGACCGGAAGTGCGTCAACGCGTTTTGCCCCACCCACAGGGCGTTTTCAAGCTTGAAAACGCCCTGTACGGCGCCCGTACGTCCCGACGTCACAGGGACAGGACACAGAAGCCGGATGCCGGCATCGGCCGGAGGAGATGGCCGGGGACGCTGCAGGGGACACATCGTGGGAGCGCAGGGTAAGGTAAGTGAAGAACACATGCCGGAGCAGCGCCGCATGGTATTCCCGAGTGTAGCTCGGGGTTACCGCTTTTGGTACTGAAATGTTACCCCGAGCTACACTCGGGAATACCGCCAGGGAGGTTAAACAAGGCCTGTTATTTTATTGAAACATGTGAATGTCCTTATTCTATCGATTTATATGATATTGAGTGGCAGTATTACACTATGTAGCCTTTCTTTCCTTGCACACTATTGAGGATTCCATGGAGAAGTAGAGTGGAGTCGATTGCTGTATCTAAGCAGGGTGAAGGCGATTTGAGTTCCTCCTGAGGGGCTATAGGATCCCTTATATCCTATGAGGCTTATTACTCACCTCCATCTGGTGAGTGCGGTCAATAATATTTTTCACGTGGTGATTAGGTGGAAGCACATTTTGGAACATTGTTTTGAAAATCCTTTTGGGAAAATAAGTACTTATGTTTGAAATATTATATATATATTTTTGCACGGACATTTATTATTTGTGATTATTTTTATTTATTTAATTTTTGCGCTGTTTTTTGTGTGTTTTATTATTGGTGGTTTTCACTGGTGCACAGCTGCATAATTGTACACTTTCTTTGATTGGCGCTGGGATTTTTTTAGTTTGTTCATCACTACTACCTACCTACTTACAAATCCTTAAAAAGGCAGTTAAGTTTTGGGTAACAGTCCACAAAAAGGATATTTTGGAACTAGAAAGTGTACAGAAAAGCATAGGTAAATAATTAAAGGGTATGGAGGACCTCAGCTATGATAGAAGATTACCTGAATTAAATGCATCCACCCTTGAAATAAGGTGATTAAGGAGATATTACCACCTTGTATAATTACATATATGGTTCATACAGTGAAACGCTGATCATATTGAGGTCAGTAAAAAGGACACAAAACACTTATTTTGATGGTAGGGAAAGGGGTACTAATATTTTTAAGAACGTGCACAAAGGAATATTGATCCACTTGTGATCAGATTTGGGGATTTGGAAGGATTTTTTCCCTGGACCCCAATAAACTGGACCACAACTTATGAGGACTTTTTACATTTAATACTATGAAACTATACCTTCATTTACTAATACTATATAAGAACTCTTAACTAAAGGGAAGCCTTAGTCTCACCACATAGAGATGTCTAGAACAATCCTTTTAAAATTGTTTAAATGCTAAATGTTCATAAATGAGCAGAATGAAAGTATAAGAGAAAAAATAGGAAACATAGTTTATTCTGTAGTCTATTTATATGTTGTCATAACTGAATGTATTTTCTGTCATCAGTGCAAAATATTTACAACCATGATGTTTTAAAGCCTTACAGCAATAAATTCTACACGAGCACTCCGAACTTACAGAATATTTAAACAAACAGAAAAATGTAGTAGGCTGATATATATAACACTAGATAAAGTGTAAAGGTAAAATACATAAAAAAATTATAAATATATATATATATATATATATATATATATATATATACAGTATATTATGTATACATGTAATTTTACCCAGATGACTGACTAGTACAGTATTCCTGTGCAAGAAAATCATATTATTTTAGAAAATGCCTGCTAGTCTTTGTGCATGCACAGCTCATTCACATAGTTCAATAATTGTTTTGTTTTTTTCATCCATAAGAGTTCAATGGTCCTTGCTCCACTTGTTTTTGAGTTGAACTTATAAAAATAATGGCACTTTGCTGTTTTATACCATAGCGACTGATGAACTTATATTTTTACATCTTAGGTTTAGTCACAAATGAACAAAAAAATCAGCACAGGGTACATTACTTACTATCAATCCAATGTCTCCTTCCTGCCACTGGCTCCTGCATTAGCTGAACGCTTCCTCCTCCATTCCCCACCCCCATTGCTGCAATCTTCCATTGCAGCAGGGGTTAATAGAACTGACTGCCCTGTTACAGGCATTCATCAAAAAGGATGGACATAGTTGGCACTCTTGTTCACTTTACTTCCCACATTAGTAAAAAAAGGACACAGTAATAGAAATGTGTATATTGAAGGGCTCAGACATATGTAGTGATTATTTATCAAGTGTCTAAGGAAGACCTATTCTTTTTGATTAAAACAACTTTTAGGTTTTCCTTTTTTGCTTCTAGTGCAGTATTATAGAAGGAAGTAAAATGATGAAATGGTCTTTCAGCTAGTTGGATTAGGAAAAGGTAACAATTCAGGCAGCAGCCTCCTAATTCAGCTTACAGGGCCAGGTATAATGCATTAGATATATTTTTCCTGAGCCATTGCAGCAATGCAAATCAGTTGCCAATAATGTGCAAATAGTACACATATATGCAGATTTATATGATAAATCTAAAGACGTAGTGACACTTTGCAAATTAAATAGGGAAAGCCAAGTTTATTTCAATCACTCAAACATGTTGAAAGAAAAAAAAAATGTTAATTTTCCTTGCACATAATTGGATATTCAGGTTGAACTTCATCTTACTTACTTTCTTGTTTGAACATTCATTTTGCTAGTTAACTGTTAACAGTGTTAACAATTATATATTAGTAAATTCCCATTTAATTCTAATGGGTTACATGGTTAATATAAGAGACTGAATGCCTGACATTAAAACTCATTTACATGGATATACACAGATCACAAAATAGTCTGTCAATTCCTTTTTTTCCAATCATATTTAAGGAGTTATATTTTTGTGAAGTTAAAGAAATGAAAACATACAGTAAATCTGACTTGCTACTTTTAATAACCTTTAGTCATTTTATTTCTAAGTGAGAAATGCTATAAATCTATGTAAAAATAAATAAAGAAAACACATATGCTACATAAAAGAAACATATTTCATTCACTAGTCAGAACAATACTGTAAATTAAGCCCTTACTACATACGCTACATTTGCAGAGGATAAAATATATTATCTTTCAAGAGAAATATTGGTGCAGTCTGGTAAAACTCAATGAGCATATGTTTCAAAGGAGACATTAAAAATAAACAGGTTGCAGAATATTTGCTGAGTGATTTATTTCTCTGCATTGTTCTTAAAAATGGCATGCACTGAATCATTAAAGGGACAAGGCTTCATGAGCAGAATGGTCTTTGTGTTCCTGTGACAACAATTTGCATTTAATGACTTGAACTGCATGGATTTTCAAGCCTGTTATGCTTATTAAATTGAATGGCAGGAGAAAATGTGTTTGAAGTATCAGCTGCTTATAGTTTTTCGTTGGTATAAATATAAGGGGCATCTATTATACCAAGGATATTAAAGATTTCAAAAGTGATAATAGAATTGACTGAAAGGTACCATTAAACCTGAATACATGCTTTAACATTTTTCACATAACTATTTTGAAAGAATATGTGATAATGAAAAGACTTTACCTTGACAGGGATGGGGCCATGAAAACTACATACAGTGTGAAATACTGTAGAATTCTGAGCCAGGTCAGTTATCCACAGTTAACTATGGAACATGAATGACAGATACCTGGTCTAGCTAGCTAGGGAAGCCTCATCATGGGTATGTTGGGTTCTGTCACTGGAAAGTCATATCTCTCTTAAAGGAACACTTTCACAGGTCAGTATCTCTCACACAAGGCACTCTCAGACAGGGCTGTATTTACCTTAGAGGGTAACTCCACTTTTGTGGGTAAAAATATAGTGAATAAAAAAAAAAGAGAGAGCATATATGGTAAACTTGCTGCACCAGCCATGTGGTATGTTATGTTATTAGAAATTATCTTTTATTTTCAGGTTGAAGTTGCAGTAATTTTCTGTAAACTTCAATGAAGTATGGCAACCTGGAGGCCTTCTGTACACAGTACAGAAATGTACTTTCCTGCTTGTGTGATTGGCTCTCTGATTTTCCCAGTCAAGTTAAATACAAGCCACATTTCCCAGTCAAGTCAATATGAGATAAAAGTCAAATTGTAGGCATCCTCTGCAACAAAAATGTAATTTTGGCAAAATACTCCCAATAGGTTAATTACTTCTAAAGGGATGCAGACCCTGCATTGTTCCTCATTAGAACACTGCAAGTGCATTAGCTGATTAATAATTAAAAAGTAATTTGCAGCATACCAAAAAAAAAGTAATTTCCATTCAGATTTATTCTGCACACAACTAACAGATATTTCTTCAGAGCAGAAAAAGGTAGGAATTTGCAATAATGTTTTAAATCCATTAAATGTAAATTGCCCATACAGAATGAATTGTTTTTTTTTTCTCTCAACAAAAGTGGAGTTAATTTTTAACCATAGTCTAGTTCATAGGGCAGCAGGGTAAAGGGGGCACTACCTAGTCTAAACATTTACAAAGTGGAAAGGTCTTTTATAATATTTATCTTCTTTTTTACATCTTACAATAGAATTTATTTCTATATGCAATCCTGCCCACTGGGCAGTCTCTCTCACAAAGGGAACTCTTACTGCATAGTGTTTTTCTCATTTTCCTCACTTGTCCACCTCTGGAAGTTGCAGCTAAAGTCAGCAAATGAATGATCGTAAGTGTATGCAAAGGATGTTGAGAGGCGTCAGAAGGCCCAGTATAGCTCAAGAAACCTGAAACAATTTCCCTTTCTCTTGTCTGATGTTTTGTAGAGCTAAAAAACACAGTGAATATACAGAAAACAGTATGGCTCCTTTAAAAACACCTTCTAGTACAATTATTGCTAATATAATTGCATGATACAAGTGAAGTACCATTGCACTCTCTAACTAATAACAATGTTTTCCAGTAAACATATATTAAATCAGGCTGCTCTATTCTACACTTTTGTCTTCCTACACCACAGCAACACCTACAAGCAAAACACTCATCAGATCACAATAACCCATAAAAATGCAGCTCGTTAAAGTATATGAATAGTCAAAACGTTTTTTTTTTTAATTGTGGATAGAGTTGAGTAAGCTTAGAACTTCTGCCATGTTGTATTGCTGTTTGTGCCCACAATGGGGAGATTAACCCTCTTTATTTTTTTTGGAGACCATTGTCATTGTGACAAAATGATGGTAAATCCATCACCAGAACAAGAGATGGTTGTTTGGCTAAACATTCTAAGTGCTTTCACAGAATGCTGCCATTATCCTTCCTGCTCCACACCTTCCTGTTACTCCTCAATTCCACTTTACCTATACTTTGTAGTACTGGTATTTAGCTCTGTCGATCCTATTTGTAGGATGCATCTCCTCTGTTTGGTAGCAGTGCTAATAGAACAAAATTACATAAGATAGTATATCAGATAAAATGTTTTGATTTTGATTATCCACTTACTGTATAAAACGTCCTTACTTTCATACAGGGCACACTCAGTTGACAGCCTCTCTCTGTAGTTCTCTCACAAAGGTCACTCACACTTGGCACCCTCTATCCACTCTTACAAAAGTACTGTTATGGGATGGTCTCTTGTCTCTCTTATTCACGTGGACATCTTCTTGTCAGCATCTTTTTCACAGGATACTCTTAATGGAATATTTGTAAATTTGCCTTTGAATAACATGTTCTTAGGCTAACAATTAGGTTTGAACGAGGAGGACTGGAAGCTATAATTCCGCCTAAGACCCAGTGTAGCGTTAATTTGGTTCTGCTTCATAGTTATATCCAGCAGTTTGGTAATATGACAAAGCTTTTTTTTGGCTACAAATCAGGTCTGAGGCTGGAGATTTTGGCTTGCAGAAATGTTTGTTCTCTGCATGATGATATAATACAAGTTTATTGCTTGCTTGCAGTTTGCAGTTTAGGAAATCCAGCAACCAGGTGTTATGCTTGTTAGTGTCATATCTTTTTAAGCACACCCTTGAGCAGGTTTAAAATGTATATCTTCGAAGTGGAAGAGTATTTTAAATGCAATAACAAATTAGTTGTAAAGTAATGAAAAAAAACATTTAATTTGTTTTTAAATGGATTTGCACTCCAATTGCGCAGAGTTTTCAAAATAAAATAGGTTATGTGATATAAAAAGGCAACTAATGTGTTTACTGGATGGGTGGCTGATTTACCATATTCATGTCTTTGAAAGTGTACAAAATTTATTTAACTTTCATACTTAGCATATTTTGCTATCGAGTCTACTATTTCATACTAAGGGAAGGTTACAAACAGCAATTTATAGTTCTCTTCAAACAAAAGAACTATGCAAATATCACTTCCCACACATACAAACAGTACACTAGATTGTCCCAGCATGTCTGAAGAAACTTGCAGATCTTGTATCAGGCATGAATAAAACCAAACTACAGGAAACAGCTAAATGCATAGATAAAATACATGTAAGAGACCTGTTTTACCTTGCAAAGTATTTGTATTTGTGTCCAATCATTCCTGAGATTTACAGTACATAGCCTACACAGCGCAGTCAGCCTGAAGAACTGACATTTCTTTGCCACAGTAGGACAAATAGAAGCAGAAGGCTATTGAGCTCAACTCTCTTTTTGCTTGTGCCTTTTTCAACATATTGCATGTTCAGCATACAAGGACTGCAGCACTGACTGGCTCTCAGTGTTATTGCTCCCTCTCCCAATATCAGTTATGATGTACAGGAGATTGATAGATTCAATATATATCTATTCAGGTACTTACATGTATATCTTTTAACTCCTTTCTGCCTCCCAGCCCTTTAAGAAGTTCTAAATCCTGGGAGGCAAAGGGGGGCATTTTGACCACGTGACTGCTGTGATTGGCAGTCACAGAGATCACATGATTGGAAATCTCCCGATCTCAAGAATGCATTGGGAGTTTTCCGATACCCACTGGTAACTGTGCTGGAAGCACACATGGCACATGCTCTCGGCACAGAAAAATGTTTACACAGGGCCGCATATATGCAGCCTCTAGGTGTTAAAGCCCACCCGCCGAGAGGCCGCATGTATAAAACAAATCTGGATATTTTGCCTGGAGTTAATACATGCATCCTTAAATCTATTTTCTAATTGCAGGCAAAGTAAGTACCTGTGTTCGATTTGCAGTTTTTGTACAGTAGAGCTTAGACTAAGGAAAAAAGAACTAGCACAATCAGAATAGGGCTCAGAATGGGGCTTTAACCTTTCTTATACCCAAACCCTAAAACTGTACTTAAACTCTCAAACAAACCTTTAATGCATTTATTTTCTTTCTTTCTAATTGTTAACCCGAAACCACATTCTGAATATTAACATTAAAAGCTTAACTATAGGTAGATATTAAAAAAAAGTCAATGCCCTTATGAATGAAAGCAGATGTGAGAATTAGGAATGCTCATAGTTGCAAACTCCTAATTCTTTTCTGCATGGTTATCTATTGTTCTCCTGGCAAGTGTAATTTAATATTTGGACCTGAAAGGGCATATTGTGGTAAATGCAGCAGAGAGAACACTGTGACTGTAGGTGATCCAATCACATAACTATTGACAGGTCACATGACCTGGTTCCGTTACCTGAAATGAATACACCCTGAGATATGACTGCTATATAAGCTCCCATGTATGTAATGTATTTTATTATTTCTATTTGTAACAGGTACTTATATAGCACAGTCAATTTACACAGCGCTTTACATATACACATTGTACATTCACATCAATCCCTAATCCTCAAGGGGCGTACAATCTAAGTTTCCTAACTCACATTCATATATACACATACTAGGACCAATTGACCAATGACCTTAGTACTGCCAGGTGAAACTATGCTGCCCAATAATATACTTTTAATAATTGTAATTTTTATCATTTTAAAACAGTGGACAGTGGTATATAGTAAAAGGACCTAAATACGGCATAGCAAACATCTATATATATATATAAAGAAATTATTAATCATGTTTTAACAAATTTTTAATATATAAACAGTGGGGCAATCAAGACATATAACAAACATAAAAAATGTCCTAAGATTTCTGCTTATAATACTGATTA
This sequence comes from Staurois parvus, assembly GCF_062004578.1. Classification (NCBI taxonomy): domain Eukaryota; kingdom Metazoa; phylum Chordata; class Amphibia; order Anura; family Ranidae; genus Staurois; species Staurois parvus. The sequence goes on from NW_028317818.1 coordinate 6,462,853, forward strand.
AATTGTGCATAAGGGCCCTATTCTAATGTTAAAAACATTAAGCTTTAATGTATAATGCTAACTTAACCCTTGCAGATGCATACTTACATTGTCAGGCCCTAAAAATGACAGACAGTCCTCGGTCAAGAGAGGTACTGGTCCTTGACTTTGAGCAATACACATAAAACTGTTAATGAACAGAAGAAAAAACATATTTTACATGGTTTATAATGTCTGTTCACTGTTCCTTTAAACCTAAAGCAGTTACAAATCCTTTTATATAAATGCCTGTAAAAAATAATAAATCCAATACTGTAGATGCTCCATTTTCTACCTTTCACATCTTGCAATTCACTGCATAGTATTTAGGGCACTCTGCACAGAAGGAGTTAGTTCAATTTGAAAAGTCATTCCATTCAACTTCATTCTCCATTTCCAGCTCCCACCTATTAACATCTCAGTTGGAAATTAACTGCTTGAGATGCACTGTAATGTACACCCTGGGTGCTATTTTGCTGATGTGAGCAAACCATGTAGGATTTATATGACTTACTGCTTCAGGGTTTTCAACTCATTTGGGATGGCCTCTTGCACATTTATTTCAAAGGTAAAACTCATCCATCTGATAATTCCCATTTTAAATCTTGAGATGAAGAATTTTCCCTAGATTCATGGGTCACAGCAGAAAAACCCTTTGGGGCAATCTATTCACCTTCATTTTTTCCTTACTGCAACGCTACACTGTTCTGCTGACTGTGTGGCAATGCTGACATCTGGGGGATGAGCAGGGATTGTTATGCACACTTCAAAAACCTAGAAAATCTCATTGTGTAATTATATTCTCATATGTGTGCTTTGTAAATGTAATGTGCTTTATACTCCATTAACTAGAAGGCATATTTGTAGCTTGTGAGGTTGGTATTTCATGGGAATTATTCATTTAAACAGTTTTGTCTTTTTATAATCCTGCCTACATACATTACAGCCTAGATGTGTAATGTGTGTGCCTACCTAATTGGATATAAATTAAATGGATTTTATAGGCTCTCATATACAGTTGTTAGTAATCTAAAAAAAGATTTTACAGAGTTTGAGCTGTATGCGGACAACTTAAATCTGCTTTGGGCAGTACATCCACTTATTTACTGCAACTTTGTGCAAACTTCAAACATATTCTATTTTGCAGAGAGAATATGTTTGGTGAAATATTGCAGTTAATCAACAGCACACTTAACCTGGGTCAGACCATGGAGAGATGAAATTGACTAATTGTTTCAATTTTATTCACAATAAACCAGATTTTGCTATGGTATTTTTTACAAGTCTGATGTTTTCATCATTTTATACATAAATGTTTACATTTAAACTTTCCAGCGTCAAACTTGAGGGTGGGGCAGGACTTTTGTTGTTCCCGGTGGATGTCATAACAAGCCTTACATGCGGCCATGATATGTCACCAGCTGGGTAAACCAGACACAGCCGATGAATGATCAGTGTACCAGCCCTGCCAGTACCATGTGATTACTGTGACCAATCACAGCAGATCACATGACAATTGTAAACAATGAATGGCTTTGATTCATGCCACTCATTATTACAATTGTGTTGTTAGCTGTTATTGGTCACAGTGATCACATGGTACAGACAGGGCCAATCACAGCCCATCTGTACCATGTGATTAGCTGTGGCAAATCACAGCTAATCAGAACAAAACAAACAGAATGAATCTATTTCATTCAGTAAAATGCTTGCTTATAACAATGAAAGTCACTGATATTAACAATCATAATGTGAAAAAAAAACCCTGATCACTTCCCCAGAGTATTATACTATGGTAACATTATAATACTCTGGTCACAGTGTGTTAAAAATAAAATTGTAAAAAAAAAAAAGCAACAAAAAAGAAAAAAATATTTTTTTTTCAAACTGTCACCAGTCAGTGTTCCTGATCACCACCACACCAGGTAAATGATGAAACTGTACTGCACTGGTGACAGTATGTAAAATAAATGTAAAATTAATTTTTATTTCTTCATTTTCCAAAAAATTACAATTTAAAATAACTTGCCATGCATTCCACTAAATACCTTGGACTGTTGACTTTCCAAAAAGTTGTCATTTGGGGGATTTCTGTGTAGTTTTGGGCCTCATAAATGAGATAGGCCATACATCAGGATTGATCGATGGACTCTATAACTTTCCTACAGACTAAATAATAAACACTGATTTAGAATGTTTTAAGCAAAGAAATGTAGCAGAATACATTTTGGCATACATTTATGAAGAACAATTATTTATTTGCAACATTTTATAACAGAAATGAAGAAAAAAATTTTTTAAATTGTGTTTTATTTTAGCAAAAAATAAAAAACTTAGTGGTGATTAAATATTAAAGAAGGCTCTATTTGTGTGAAAAAAAACTTTCATTTGGGCACATTGTTGCATGGCTTTCAAAGTGCTACAGCATCGAAAGCTGATAATTGGCCTGGGCAGGATGGGTGTAAAAGTGCCCAGCATTGAAGTGGTTAAAGTGGTTGTAAACATTCAAAAGCAAAAATGAACAAAATATATCCTCAGATAAAGTGTACTTGCTCAGTCCATGAGCCTTATGTTGGATCCTGACTACTCCCTCCTTCCTCTGCTATCTGCATCTGTCAAATCTGGCAGTTCTCTCCAACACTGGGCAATCCATGGCAGTGATAGGGGCCCACCCTCCACAACACACAGCAACAAATACTGTGCTGTGGAGTGCATGACATCAGAACTCAGCCTCCTGGAAGCTGAGAAATACCTTCTGATCTGTGTACTTCAAAATACTGTGAAAGAGAGAGGGCTGCAGATAAACAGGTGCAGATTATTTAAGATTTGCTTTATTACTGTTTATCACCTGAGACCAGTCACTTCAATGCCCTTATGCAGGGGTATGTTATCACTTAAAAAAAGCTTCAATAAGCATTTATACAAAACAAAAAAAACATTTATTTTGCAAGCACATCAAGAAGGTTATATTGATTGTTGCCAGTATTAAGGGTACTGGTAGGGGCATCAGATGTACCACAGGGCATAGAGGCTGATTAGCAGACATATATATTATAGTTTGATGCATTTCAATTTCACTTTCTGTTCTTTCCAATATGTATTACAAATATATTGTCACTATACATACAGTATATACTGATTTGAATGCATAGATAATAGCAATTCAGGTCTTATATACTGTATAGCACAGGCATCAATGATAAGTTGTATAGAATATCCGGTCAGTCTAACATGAAAATGTGTATGTTGGATATACTGTATCCACAAAGGAAAATAGAGTAACCTTATGAACAAAATTTAAAAGAAAACAAGATAAGAAAAGGAAGAGTTTAGGCTGGTTCAATACTTGGCAAAGATTATATAAAGGCCTAGTGAGATTCATATGCTAAATAGTTATACTAATAAAGTCATCTAGCATTAATCCAGTGGGTCTACAATTTTGAATAGTTTTCAAACTTATAATTTTCATCTTTAGCAAAGCTACCAATTTCTCATTAGTATAATGGGTTTGAATGAGTTCTATAACCTGAGATAGATTAGGAGCAATATTTTTTAATGTCTAATGATGTTCAATCTTGCAGCCAAGAGGATATGTGTAACTAAAACTCTAAGTCTAAAGCAAATGGGAAATCTATCAATATTCAATGAAAAATAGCTAAGGATGATCAAGACATTGTAATAGTCCCAGTTACTTCAGAAATTAGTTGAAAAACTTTGCGCCAATAACAGACAATGTTTTTGCAAGACCAGAAAATGTGTAGTAAGTTGCCTATAAGACCGCATTCCCTCCAACATAGGGATGTTGGTTGGAAAAGAACTTGTCCAAGCCATAAGGAAGCCATCACAGTATTATTTACTGCATTATATCCCAGTGATTAACTCAGCTATTAGCTGCAAATATTGACTGAAAGGTTCTAGCCCATTGCTTATGAGTAAAGAGCACTTTGAGATTTTCCTCTCACTGGAAAGGTGGGAATTTTGTGAACACTAGTTTAAGAACACTAGTTTGTCTTGAAAAATATTATAGAAAAAAAGTTATCCCCTTTGATCTGTTGGGAGACAAGTTATAGAACTGCCATGCTAGTTTGGGAATAGTTATCATTGGAAGTGGATTTGTAAAGTGATTACTGTATAAATGCTTTTTTTTTTATAACAAGCAAGCTTATACTTACTGTCTCTGTGCAATTGAATTGCACAGCTCTGATTCGCCTCTTCTTGGGTACCCTGCTGATGTTTCTGGATCCTCTCTTCTTGGTGTGCCAACATAGGAAGCTGCTTCCTATGGTAGCACATCTGCAGGCTTGCTCCTGAGCCAGGCTGCTTGGACACAGACAGCATAACTAGTCGCCTCCACCCTCTCCATCTTCACAGGATATGACTGACAGCAGAAGAATGCAATGGTTCCCACTGCTCTCAGCCAAGCATGTGAGAGTGGGCAGAAGGGAGAAAGCTGCTACAGACGGGTGCAGCTCTGGATTGAGTGAGGGTTTAGGTAAGTTTAAGGGGTTTTGTAAGGGAATACCGTTACCTAAACATTTTTTTACCTTAATGCAAGGTATGCATTAAGGGAAAAATGTTTAGGCTTTAAAACCACTTTCACTAAAAATTGGATATTTGGAGCTGTGTAAACTGTTCTTTAGGTAAAAGTCCATATTCCTGGATTATCTCCTCAAATTTTTGGGGTGTATTCTCTTTCTAGAGAACTTGTACAAGCTTACACTATTTATTAGTTCCAATTGGAAATAGATAAGTTAGACATATGAGCCTTAAGGGTTATTGTTATTGATATAAGAAGGGGTTGTGTTAGGGCAGCCTCTAGAAAATGAACATAGATTTTTCCCAAGCAGCTATAGATGCCTGTATGTACGGGGCAAGCTGGTGAATAGGAATGTGGTGCCAAATGTTACCTAAGAGAAATGTCATTCAATATCACACCATAAGATAATAATTGGGAATGTAAACCAGTATTAAGTTGGAATTGGCACAGTATAGTAATATTAAAGGTTCACATATCCCATGCTTCCTATTCTTTTATGTCTGAGAATGTTTGCGAAATGGGTGGAGATGAAAACACTGCTTAGCATTTCAGTGTGCAACACAGGCACTGTGTTTTATATTTAAACAGAAAAAGTTAGAAACACTCTGGATCTATGGCAGAGCTACAGGTATTTCTGTACTTACAGTGTTCTTAGTAGAACATATTTAATAATAATATTTTTTTTAGATACGTGATCAAATGGCCAAAACAAAAACAAGTCATTTGAATGCAAAGATGATTACATATGTCAATCACACAAATCACCACAGTACAGTGGAATGAAGACAAAGGGGTCAATTCACTAAAAGTTAAATGACTTCTGAAAAAATGCGGTAAAATAATGCATGCAGTAAATCTTTTGCAAATGTGCAATTCACTAAGAAGTTTGTGGTAAATAACTAATGCAGTAAAATATCAGTATGGCGGTAATTACTGCATATTTTCATGCCGTAATTTATTACACGGTAGGGTGTCCCACTGACAGCTGAATGTAAGCAAAACATATTGGCAATTAAAAATGATGAAAAAAAACAGCATGGGGTCCCCTCTATATATACCAGGCAATTGGGGCTAGTATGGATTTTGTGGAAACACCACGCCAACATTAAAAAAAAACAGTGTGGGGGCCCCCTCACAATCCTAAGGTCTGGTATGGATTTGGGGGGGACCACACGCTGTTTGTTTTTGATTTTGGTATAGGATTCCTCTTAAAAATCCATACCAGACCCCTAGTGCCTGGTATAGATTGGGGGGGGAAGACCCCCATGCTGCATCTGAAAAAATACTGCATGTGATACTGCCAGCAAAACTCTGGTGATAAATATCTCACCTTCTTTTACTTTCTGTTCTGTTTGTGAATTGGACTTAACAGCTTCCCCCATGTTTTTTTGCGGTATTTACGAACATATTTTTAATTTTGCATTAAATACTGCAGAATCGTAATTTTTTTTGTGTGAATTAGACATTACAGTGAATTTTAAAGAATTTGCATTTTCTTTTTCACAGAAGCATGCAGAGCATTGCACCCTCAATCACTGGATTGTGGGTGCAATGCTAGGCTCCTTCAGACACTGCCTGCAGCTCTGTTGTAGGTAGTGTGAATGGACTATGAGTGGAGTGTGCTGATGAGCATGCTCATGGTCTATTAAGAACTGCAAGAGCCGGGCAACCATTTCATATTCAATTAAATTGTAGCAGTGAGTTTGGGGAGAGGATCACTTCCACAAAGGGGGGAGGGGGATTGTTACATGTTCAGAAAGGTGAACGTATCCTATAAGTGTATAGCTGTCATATACTGCAATTGGAAAGCAAAAAAAAGACCATAATAGGAAAGCACAGCGAGGTCTAGGTAATCCCATAATGGGGCAAAATTAGTGTAATGCCCTATTGAGAACATATGTATACATGCAGACCATATCATATGCAACAAATGAATTGCAGGGAACTTTTGTAAAGTTTTTTTTTTCATAATATATTTATCACAAAATACATTTTACAAAATAATCAAAGTACAACACAGTGTCATATAATAAAAGGAGAAAAAGACATGAAGACTGTAAACAGTCAAATTAAAAAAAGAAAAGAAAACCGTTAAAGAACCTTAGGTCTCAGGTCATGAAGACATAGGTAAAGCACACAAAGTATCACAGCTCCATATTCTATGTGTTGTGGCTGTACCAGACGTACAGGCTGAAGAGAATTCCATTGACCAAGGACCAGGTTGTTGTAAAGAAGGACATTCTGTCTTGTTAAATGTGTATCAGTTCCTGCATTCCTTCTGTTTTGTTCACTCTGGTGAACCAATCTCTTTGACTTGATTGGCCATGTGTCCAACCATCAAGCAAGTATACACATCCTGGCAGCATTGATCACATGTTTTGTAAAGGTTTGAGCAATCAGGAGACACCTATAATGCTAAAATAATTAAGCTAATTCAAGTGCTCTTGTAAAAAGAAGGACCACCTAGGAATATATAATTGAATTGACTTCCCAAAAAAATACAGATATGGATGTGGATAACCCTGTTGTAGCTAAGCAAGAGCACTTTGAGCCTTGCTAGATGTATATCAGTTTGGGCATTATAAACATCTTTAATTAATGCTACAATGGATAGGTGCAATTTAGCCCAGTTTTTCAATCATTTAGTAGTGTCAACCATAACAAGGTCCCAAATTAAAGTGATATGTTCAGAAGGGTTTGACAAGATTCGTATACCAGATAGTGGTAGGAGTAAACACAGAGGATATGAGAATGGATAAGCAGCTGCAGTGAAGAAAGAGAGTCAATGGGCATTAAGACAGAGTTGTGCCAATCCAGCTGAAAGCCAGAAAAGGAACCAAAGATACCTAAGAGTTGTATAATACATTACAAAGAGTCAGCAATGTCATCTTAATACACTAAGGTATCATCCCCATACATTGAGATGTGGTCTTCTAGGGTACCATAATAGAACCCTGTTAATGTGGAGGAGTTTCTCACTAAACTAGCCAGTGGTTCCTCTGCCAAAGTGAACAGAACAAGGTATAGGGGACATCTCTGACTTATACCCCAATGTAAAGGAATTGGGTCCTTATATGTTCAGTGAGGTATAAAAGAGCTGAGCCAAGTGAATACATTTGGACCTATAATGTATATAGGCAAAACAGTCAGTTGCTGAGTCAAATATTTTCTTTGAGTCTAAACAAAGAATAGCATGGTTGCCTGTGTTAGCATGTGGCAGTTGCTAATTCAGAAAAATCTCTGTATATTATTCAAGATGTTTCTATTTGGGATAAAACCAATCAGTGTTTAATAAAGTGATTGGTATGAGTCTATGAGGATGAAAGGGGGTCCTTTCCAAGTTTTAATAACAGTGTTAGAAAAGAAAGAAAATAAAATTGGGCAATCAAATATTCCCATGTAATTTGTAAACCTCAATGAGGAGTTCATCTGGACTGGGTGCCCTTTAGTGTGGAAATGTGGATAGCACTAACTATAGTTCCTCTAGTATTTTGGAGAGTCAAGCATGCTCCTGCCAGGGGAAGCTAAATGGGGAAACCAAATGGTGTCTATATAATGGGAAAGGGTAAAATGAGAAAAGGTGTTTCTAGAAGAGAATACGGAGGTATAATACCTAGAAAGTTCCTTTATTACTGCTGCCATGGTTGAGGTATAATACGTAGAAAGTTACTGCATCCACTGGGATTGATATAACCCTTGTTTGTGCAGTGAGATTGGGTTTCGTTCAGTATTGGTTTAAAATAGTAAAGCTAGTAAAGAGCCAGTCATTTCACCATTCTGAAATATCACATTTACTAAATTGCAGTTTTCTCTATATCTTCCAGACACCAAAGCTCCAGGGTGGACTTGGCCTCTTAAAATGTAATTAAGGCCTCAGGGGACGGTTTTGAAAGGCAAACTGACACAGCCCTTCTGACATCTGTTGCTGCTGGGTATTCTTACCTGGAATAGTTCCCTTTATTAGCTGTAATTAGGGATATGAAATGGTCCCAAAAAACAGATTTCCCTTACAACAGTGAATGAAGCAGTGTCAATAGCTGGATCAAAATGTTTGTAAAAAAAGAATAAGTTAAATTTTTAGATAGAAACAACGTTAGGCAATATGAAAATGATGTCAGTCACCATATTTTTCCAAAAGTATTTAAAAAAATTATATCTATACAAGAGAATGATAGGTGAGCAACAGAAAGGCAAGTAAATTGCTTTGCATCTGGATCATGTTATCTCTAGACATTTAATAGGTTCAAAGTATTTAAAAAAGTAGCAAATTTGGCACCTATCTTGGATGTGGGAATGCAGTATATCCATGGTAAGATAACAATAATAAAGTCTCCCTTACAAATAAATTTCATAGAGGGATAGGTAGCCATATATTTGTGCATTTCTTGTAAGGAATATAAATGCCACATAGAAGAACATCTATTCCCTGTAGTTTAGCCAAAAGGAAGACAAAATGACCTTCATGGTTGCACACATGTTTAATACATTGGATGTTTATACTCCCATGAATTAAAATGTAAAAACCATATGCAAAAGATGAATATGCAGAGTAATATGAGCAACCCACCCCACTTTGTTAAAAATTAACAATAGTGTCATGCCTGCAAGTAGCACGAGTCTCTTGCAGACATGCTAGTTGAACTCTGTGGGTATTCAGGTATGCAAATATTTTGGTCACATTTCTGTTTATCCATAAATCCAGGAATATTCAAAGAAAGGAATTTTCCAGCCAGCCAGTCATTATAGAAATAAGCACTGTGTTACACGCAGATGCATGCAGGTAAAAAAAAACCAGGAAATATATGTAATATAACTGGAAAAATCAGTTAGGAGGCTACCTGGAAGTGGGAAAATCCATTTCCTGAAACTCAGGGTGAGTTAGCACTCAAAATAAGGGCAAATTTAACTCTAGGGAAAATAGTTAATCCAACTTATACTTGTGAGCATTGTGTTACATGCAGACACATGCAGATACAAAAAAATCAGGAAACATATGTAATGTAACTGGAAAAATCAGCTAGGAGAGAGGAGAGTGGGAGAGTCCATTTCCTGAAACTCAGGGTGATTAAGCACTCAAACTAAAGGCAAATCTTGAACTCTAGGGAAAACAGTTAATGAATAAACAGTACCAGCATCACCAAACCTGTTAGGGAGCATTGTTGTACTATCTACAAACAGATCCAGGAAATGTCATGCTCCTGAAGAGGAGTACCCCAGTAAGATCCTGTGTGAAGAGTCAGCTTACATGTGTGCGTAAATGTCAACTTCAGCTCCTAAACTTTGTAAGCAATAGGCTCATCACATTAAAGGAGATAAGAAGAAACTGAAACATGTAAAAAGGTAAAGAGAAATTAAAATGCCACCTGCTGGCATAAAATAGGAATAGCAAGTAGAACACCAAACTTGAAATATTACAGACTCTTCTAACTGAAACAAAAAAAGCTTTTTTTTCTAAGTCTTACCATAATGAATGCAGTCTTGAACAATGAATGAAAATATATACTAGGCATTCTACATTCCCTTTAAATTTCCAGTCAGGTTCATTGTAGTGCATTTAACACATGTACATTAACATACATTATGCAACGTGTTAGTATGTTACATCAGGTCAGATTGAAAAAAAAGACCCAAGTCCATCTAGTTCAACCAATAGAAAAAAAGAATTAAGAGTAAATAAATAGAAGACCACCATACACAAAATCCTATACACACAGGCAATCCAGAAGAAGCAAGAAACCCTATAAAGCATGATGCAATTAGCTTCAGCAGGGGGAAATAAATTCCTTCTTAATCCCTCAGAGGACAATCACATATTTCCTGCATCAACAATGCCTGGTGTTATTACCTATAACTGTTAATATCCAGTTATGTTTTGTTCATTTAGGAATGTATCCACCTCTTTTTTAAATTAATTCTACTGAGCTGGCCAGAATCAGTTCTTGAGGGAGCCCTATTCACATTTCACAGCTCCTATTGTGAAGAAGCCTTTCCAAATGCAGAGGTCAAATCTCTTTTCCTCCAGATGCAAAGAGTGCCCCCATGTCTTTTGTGATGACCTTAATCACTTGCCACCTGGCCTATGGTCAAATGATGGCTGGGCGAACATTTCGTCCTTCCGGGAGGGCGTCATATGACGTCCTTCCTGGATCACTCTCTGCCCATGCCCACAGGGCCGCGCTGTGGTGAGATCTATCACCGGCTGTGTACCTCGGACACAGCCAATGACAGATCTGTGTACCGGCCCTGTTGCCAGTACCATGTGACCTGCTGTGGCCAATCACAGCAAGTCATATGACAGTTGTATACAATGGATGGCTTCCTTTCATGTCATCCATTGTATACAAGTGTGTCTAGATGTGAATGGTCACAGTGATCACATGCACAGGCTGGGCCAATTACAGCCCATCTGTGTCATGTGATTAGCCGTGGCCAATAATCAAACGAATGAATCAGTTTCATTCAGTTAAATGTTTCCTTATAGCAAAGAAATTCTATAGAAGCAATCAAATTGTGAACAAAAAAATACTTATCACTTCCCCAAAGTAGTACAATGATACTATGGTAACATTATAATACTTTGGTCATAGTGTAATATGAAGAACAAATCTTAAAAACAGAGAAAAAAATATAATATAAAATAAAACAAATAATAAAAAAAATGTAAAAAATGAAAAAATATTATAATTTTTTTTTTTATCGTACTGTCAACAGTGTGACAGGATGAACGGCGAGGTGATAGAGGGACGCTATGTGTCACCTCGCATATGCTCATACCTGACCATTTAGGTGGAGTCCACTCCGGGTTTTCGGGGCCACAGTTAAGCAGGTGGTTCCGGACCAGAGTTTGGACTCCACTGATCTCCACCAACAGGTGGTATAAAAAGGGCAGGGCTGGAGCAAGGAGTTGCTCGTGGCCTGGGACTCAGAGAGGTGTTCTGAGAGAGCTGTGTGTATGGACTATACCTGCAAGAAAAGGTTTGCTGTTACTTTGTTTTGGTGACAGGGAGAAGCCCTTCACCTTTGAGAGAGGAATCATCTTTTGTTTAGTTAGTGCCTGGATGGCAAGGGTTTATTTTCATGTTCTGTTTATTTTCCTGCAAACCTTTTAAATAAAGCTGACAACCAGTCAGATTTTGATGAAAGCCTGCTGTGCGGTCTACCTTTGTCCCAGGGAAGGAGATCCCCCACCTGAGCTAACCCCACATATGGTGGAGGATGCGGGCAACTTCCTGAGCAAGTGGGAAGATGGAGGAAGTTATAAGAGCCTTGCTGCAGGCCAACGCAGCACAACGGGAGACGAATCGCCAGTTGTCGGAAGCCCAACAAGCACAACATGAAGCCCAACAAGCAGACCGAGAGCTCCTTAAGCAGGTGGCCCAACACCTATTGGAATTAAAGAAGGAATCTGCAGATCCGCTGCCAGTGGAGCAGAAAATGGCGCGGGCCAGCTATGTTTTGCAGAAGATGACACCTGCGGATGATGTGGAGGCCTACCTCACAACTTTTGAAAGGGTTGCTGTTCGGGAAGGATGGAAAAAGGAGCAATGGGCAGGACTGCTTGCGCCATTTCTGACGGGTGAATCCCAAAAAGCCTATTATGACCTGGAACCAGGGGATGCCCAGGACTATGAGAAACTGAAGGCTGAGGTCCTTGCACGCCTGGGCGTCACCATTGCAGTCCGGGCTCAGCGGGTGCATCAGTGGCATTACAGGGCTGACAAACCACCCAGATCTCAGATGTTCGATTTGATACATCTCTCAAAAAAGTGGCTCCAGCCAGAGGTATTGTTAGGCCCTCAGATTGTGGAGCGTGTGGTCATGGACCAATATTTACGTGCACTCCCTGCCACTTTGAGGAAGTGGGTCGGCCGTGGAGACCCTAAATCTGCAAATGAGCTGGTGGACCTGGTGGAGAGATATGCAGCCGCTGAGGACTTTTGGCACTCACCTGGGCCGTACCCCAAGGTCACTAGGGGTGGAAAACTATCCGGAGGATCCAGTAAGACTGTTCCATGGGCCAAAGGCTCAGAAAAAAATGATAAGACTATTGTGTCAGATCATGAGACTGTAGGCTTAGGACCTAGAGACTGGCCAAATAGGTCAGGAAGGTCCCCAAGGCCATTTAGAGGTCTAAGCACTGAACATATAATATGTTATCGTTGTCATGCGTTAGGTCATATTGCTGCAAACTGTCCTTTAAATGATGAACCTATGCAATGTGAAAATGCTTATTTAGGAAAACGCATGTCTCTTTTTGCACAGGTGGTATGTACTGCAGCATGTCAGAAACGCATGGAAAAGCAAATGTGTGTGATTGCCATTGATGAAAAGCCAGTAACTGCTCTGCTAGACTCGGGTAGTGTTGTGACCTTGGTAAAGGTGATTTGGTAAACCCTGCAAGGTTACACCCTAGCACGATTGGGGTTATTTGTATTCATGGTGATACACGTAATTACCAGACTGCTCTGGTGGAGATTGGTACTCCCTGGGGCCCTGTGACCCATTCAGTGGGGGTGGTGCCCTCTCTGCTTCATGAAGCCATAGTGGGGAGAGATTTTCCCCATTTCTGGAAGTTATGGGATAAGGAGGGGAGTCAGGAGGACCGAGCTCCCCCTGCTGGGGAAACGCCGAAAACTCCTGAACTCACTCCTGACCCCTTTGACGGCAAGGTGGAAGGGGAAACTGTTGGTGTATCCGAGGAAGGTGTAGATCTTTTTCCTTTCTCTGTAATGGCTGGGGAGCAGGAGGAGTTGGATCCAACCCCAGACAGTGAGGATATAGAACAAGAGATGATCGCTGGCTCTAGTGAGAGTGGACAGAATGTGGTGCCTGACCTAGAGGTCAGAAAAGAGGATTTTTGTACGGAACAACTGAAAGATTCCACACTTAATAGAGCCCGTGAAAACATTAAAATGATTGATGGGGAACCAGTTGAAAATGATGTAGCGGTGTCTTTTCCCTACATGGCTCTTAACCATAACTTGCTGTATCAAGTGGTAAAGCAAGGGGAGGAGGTGGTAGAACAGTTAGTGGTCCCCAAACCCTTTCGCCAGATGGTACTAGATTTAGCCCATGGGCATATAATGGGTGGACACTTGGGCGTAGAGAAAACAAAGGAGAGAATAACCCAGAGATTCTTTTGGCCAGGCTTACATGGAGACGTCAAAGCACATTGTGAGTCATGCCCGGAATGTCAATATTCTGCGCCCTCACCCCATTTTCGCAGTCCGCTAGTACCTCTACCCATAAATGAAGTACCGTTTGAAAGAGTGGGCATGGACCTAGTGGGTCCAGTAGTAAAGTCTGCCCAGGGCCATCAGCACATACTGGTTATACTTGACTATGCCACCCGGTATCCTGAAGCCATCCCTTTGCGTAATACTTCCGCTAAAAATATCGCCAAAGAGCTTGTCCGAGTGTTTAGTCGTGTAGGTATCCCAAAGGAGATATTAACGGATCAGGGCACGCCATTTATGTCTAGAGTTATGAAAGAGTTATGCAAATTGTTCAAAATCTCCCATCTCCGTACCTCGGTCTACCACCCCCAAACCGATGGGCTTGTGGAAAGGTTTAACAAGACCCTTAAGAATATGTTAAAAAAGGTGGTGGACAAAGATGGGAGAAATTGGGATTTTTTGCTACCATATCTCATGTTTGCTATACGAGAAGTACCTCAGGCATCTACAGGATATTCACCTTTTGAATTACTGTATGGTAGACATCCCAGGGGATTGCTAGATGTCGCAAAAGAAACCTGGGAGGGAGAGACCACGCCCTATAGAAGTGTCATCGAGCATATCTCACAGATGCAGGATAGAATCGCAGCTGTCATGCCACTTGTTCGGGAACACATGGAGCAAGCCCAGGAGGTCCAGAGAAGGGTTTATAACCGGGGTGCCAGGATCCGTACCTTCAACCCTGGGGATAGAGTGCTGGTGCTAGTCCCCACCGTGGAAAGTAAATTCCTCGCAAAGTGGCAAGGTCCCTTTGAAATTAGGGAGAAAGTGGGGGAAGTAAATTATAAAGTTTACCAGCCAGGAAAAAGGAAACCTGAACAAATCTATCATGTGAATCTCTTAAAACCTTGGAAAGACAGGGAAAGTTTGTTGGCAGTACCAAGACCCCAAAAGGACGTGGTTCCCGTGGCCCCTCAGGTACCTATAACGGAAACCTTGTCAGTAGCCCAACAAAATGAGGTTAAGGAGTTTGTGAGGAAAAATGGAGATTTCTTCTCCCACCTACCTGGACTGACGACTGTCATACAGCATGACATAGTTACCCAGCCCGGGGTCCGCGTAAATGTCAAGCCCTATAGAATACCCGAGGCCAGGCGGGAAGCGGTGGCAAAGGAAATAAAGGACATGTTAGAGTTGGGAGTGATTGAGGAATCTCACAGTGAGTGGTCGAGTCCCATAGTGTTGGTCCCAAAACCAGATGGAACAATTCGTTTCTGTAATGATTTCAGGAAACTGAACAGTGTGTCCAAGTTTGATGCGTACCCGATGCCTCGGGTGGATGAGCTCATTGACAGGTTGGGAACGGCTCGGTACATAACCACCTTAGATCTGACCAAAGGCTATTGGCAGATTCCTTTAACGGAAGCTGCAAAAGAAAAGACCGCATTCTCCACCCCCGAGGGGTCCTTTCAGTATAAGCGGATGCCGTTTGGTTTGCATGGGGCTCCTGCATCATTCCAAAGGATGATGGACAAGACGTTGAGACCACATCGCCAATATGCAGCTGCCTACTTGGACGATGTCGTCATCCACAGTCCCGACTGGGAATCTCATTTGTCCCTCTTGCAAGCGGTCGTAGATTCGCTGCGGGAAGCAGGTCTTACCGCCAACCCCAGAAAGTGTGCCATTGGCTTAGAGGAGGCCAAATATCTTGGCTACATCATTGGTCGAGGTCTCATTAGGCCTCAGATCAATAAAATTGAGGCAATTCAAAAGTGGCCCCAACCTGTAAATAAAAAACAAGTCCGGGCATTTCTTGGAATCACGGGGTACTACAGGCGGTTTATCCCCAATTTTGCCACCATTGCAGCCCCACTGACAGATCTGACAAAAGGTAGGGGGTCAGTCATGATTAAGTGGAATCCTGAGGCGGAGACCGCATTTCAAAGGCTGAAACAAGCTCTCTGTGCTCAACCTGTGCTTGTGACCCCAGAGTTCACAACAGAGTTTGTGGTACAGACTGATGCCTCTGACGTGGGACTAGGTGCGGTACTGTCCCAAATCAGAGATGGGGAGGAGCACCCTGTGGTCTTCCTAAGTAGAAAGCTCAACAAACATGAGAGAAACTATGCCATTGTGGAGAAGGAATGTTTGGCCATCAAATGGGCCTTGGAGGCCCTGAAATATTACCTGTTAGGAAGACCGTTCAAGTTGGTTACTGATCATGCCCCGCTCAAATGGATGTGTGATAATAAGGAGAAAAACAGTCGAGTGACAAGGTGGTTTCTCGCGCTACAAGTGTTCAAATTCACAGTGGAACACAGAGCGGGGAAACTGCAAAATAATGTAGATGCCCTCTCCCGGGTCCATTGTCTGGTTGGAACAGTTGCTCAGCCGCAGGGGCTTGAGCAGAGGGGGGGGATATGTGACAGGATGAACGGCGAGGTGATAGAGGGACGCTATGTGTCACCTCGCATATGCTCATACCTGACCGTTTAGGTGGAGTCCACTCCGGGTTTTCGGGGCCACAGTTAAGCAGGTGGTTCCGGACCAGAGTTTGGACTCCACTGATCTCCACCAACAGGTGGTATAAAAAGGGCAGGGCTGGAGCAAGGAGTTGCTCGTGGCCTGGGACTCAGAGAGGTGTTCTGAGAGAGCTGTGTGTATGGACTATACCTGCAAGAAAAGGTTTGCTGTTACTTTGTTTTGGTGACAGGGAGAAGCCCTTCACCTTTGAGAGAGGAATCATCTTTTGTTTAGTTAGTGCCTGGATGGCAAGGGTTTATTTTCATGTTCTGTTTATTTTCCTGCAAACCTTTTAAATAAAGCTGACAACCAGTCAGATTTTGATGAAAGCCTGCTGTGCGGTCTACCTTTGTCCCAGGGAAGGAGATCCCCCACCTGAGCTAACCCCACAACAGTCAGTGTCCCTGATCACTGCCACACCAGTTATATGCTGATTCTGTACTGCACTGGTGAGAGTATGTAAATAAAAATCGTGAAAATAATTTTTTGAATTTCTTCATTTTCCGAAAAATTATGACAAAAAAATTACAACTTCAAAAAACTCGCCGTGTCTCTTATGAAATATCTCAGACTGTCTACTTTGCAAAAAGGGGTCATTTGGGGGATATCTGTACTGTTCTGCCATTTTTGGGCCTCAAGAAATTAGATTGGCTGTCAGTACTTCAGGACTGATTAATTTTCATATATATCCCATATTTTGTGAACTCTATAACTTTCCTACAGACTAAATAATAAATACTGATTTGGGTTATTTTCACCACAGAAATGTAGCAGAATACATTTTGGCCTAAATTTATGAAGAACAATTATTTATTTTCAAACTTTTATAACAGAAACAAAGAAACATGTTTTTTTTTCAAAACTTTCGGGTTTTTTGGTTAATTTAGCAAAAAATAAAAACCCCAGTGGTGATTAAATACCACCAAAAGAAATCTCTAGTTGTGTGAACAAAATGATAAAATGTTAGCTTGGGTACAATGTTGTATGACCGCGCAATTGTCGTTCAAAGTGTGAGAGTGCTGAAACCTGAAAATTGGCCTGGGCAGGAAGGGGGTAAAAGTTCCCGGTATTGAAGTGGTTAAAGTGAATATCCCTACACCAAGTTTACTATATGGACTACTTATTTATTTATATGTGGTGATCATATACCCCCTAATTCCCCACATCTCATGAGAAAATACATTCAGTTCCTCTAATCTTTCCTCATAGCTGAGCTCCTCCATGTCTCTTATCAGTTGTCCTTCTTTGCACTTTTTTCATTTCCCCAATACATTTTTGTGAACTTTAGACCAAAACTGAACTTTGTGTTCCAGATGGGATCTTACTAATGTTTTGCATAGGGGCAAAATAATATCTCACTCTCTGTCTCTGTGTCTGTTCCTCTTTTCATACAAGAAAGTATTTGCTTGCTTTAGAAACTGCAGCTTGGCATGCTATTATTAAATCTATGCAGTGGAGAACCCCCCCCCCGTGCGCAATATGCAGTGCACATGGACCCCAAGTGAGGTGGGGCCCACTGTGCGTTCATACATTGCATGAATGTGGAGAAATGCTATTCATGTTCCCCATATCCTCTCCACTACAGCTGTGCTTATCACAGGCAGCTGCAAGATTGCTGTTTGTTTATGCCTGGTAGGGGGCGCCTCAGCTGTCATTCAGAACTGCTCTTTCTATGTTCCAAATATGCCAAGCCTCTTGTACAGAGAGTGTATACTTCTACACTGTATCCACTGTCAGCCACAGACTTCAGGTTCTAGAATCTAGAGAGGCTTGTGCTGTGAATGTGTTCTGTCATCAGATCAGAAGACACCGCTATTTTATATGCTTTTTTGGCCTTAGCTTGCCATTGAGTGGTGATGCTAAGTTTACTTTTAACCAGCATTCAGATTTTTCAGTTAAAGACATGCTGGTAGGTTAATTGATCCTGTCTAAATTGTATGTATGAATGTAAGTTAGGGACTTTAGAATGTACACCCTTGAGGGTTAGGGACTGATGTGCAATATATATGTAAAGTGCTGCGTAAAATTGACAGTGCTATATAAGTACCTTTAATAATAATAAATTTGCCATTTAAGTGCCCATGTCCAATTCCCAGAATCATTATTAAAAACTGTCCCCAGCACTGTTACCTGTGGTACACTACTGCTAACCTTAGCATATTTTGAATACACAGTATTAAAAACTACCGTTTGTTATCCGTATTTTAAGTATTTACTTCTCCACAGACAAGAACATATCAAAATACACCAAATTAATTAATGAAATCCAAATATATCACATCAATATTATTTTCAACATCAAGTCAACACCCTAGTAGCATTAATTCACTGACTTAAGAAACACAGTTTAGCCTCTCCTTAGCAAGACTCAGTTATGATTAAATGCCAATACGTTGGCTTTTTTTTATATTCCATTTGGGTGAACAGGGGGCAATAAAACAGATAGTTGATCCACGTTTTGATGCCCCCTGACTGCCCACTTATAAGGGGATCTTCACATGGGCATACCAATTGGGTCTGCCTGTCCATTTTTCAGGCAGACCTGATTGGGCCATCCATTGCCCTATATGGAGCAGTGGATATAAATGGACATGTGTCCATCTACACCTGTCTGTATCCAATCCTATACACTAAACACAGATGGATGGGGATCTGTTGGATTGGATGAAAGTTGGATGTAAATGGACAAGCAGTCCATTTGCATCCAACTGCCCATAGAGGACAGCGGGCAGTGTCTGTGTCTGCACTGCATAAGCGGAACAGACATCGACCTGTCATCTGCCTGCTCAGAGAGAATCAATGGACAGACCCCTCGCTGAGCAGGCAGTGTGAAAGGGGCCTAATTCAGCAATGGTGGTGGACATGTCTGTACACATTCCTGTGGTCATTATGTGCAATTGCATGATCAGTTCCAAATCTTTTACACATACAGTAATTAGTATACAACTTCAGGTTATCCAGGTTACCATCCATTTATATGTTTGAGATTTTCTATATTTCTATATTTAATTGTATATATTTGAAAATGAGAGTTCACACATGCAAGTGAAAGCTTAAACATAACAACAGAAATGTATTGGTAAATTGTAAAAAGGTCTGAATCTAACAGCCAACAATCTAGCTACAGAAAAAGGAAAAACTAAGCAAAGATATAATTTAACATACTCTAAAATAAAATTTGTACATAAACAGTGAGGCAGATGGCACATACAATCATATACAATATACACTGTATGTAAGTGCTAATGAGATGTCCAATATTTACCAGGTGTATTTTATGGGGGTCCCTATGATGATTCTCGGATTTCTCACTTGCCCCCTTTCAGGATATAACTTAACATAAAACACTCTCTCACAGACTTGCTCATAGCCATCCCAATTTGTAGGCCTATCTAATCCATCTATTCAAATCTAACTCGTACTATCCAGGACTGGATAATGTCCTCATCCCCTGTAGTTAGCATAACTCAGCCCCTCTTCAGCACAACCTTTTTTGGAGGGAACACCAAGTATTCAAGTTCACGACTTTTGTGAAAGGAAAATTAAGTATGCAAGTTCCTATTTGGAGGAAAATTAGGTATACAAGTTCTCTACCAGTTTGGAGGAAAATTATGCATTCCAGATGGTCACCCTCGATGAATTTCTAAAGAGGGATCCTTTGAAGTGGATTTATTGAAAACCAACTGAATTTGCCATGAGGCTAACAAGGCATTTGCCTAGGGCAGCATTTTTCAGGGGGGATCATGCAACCCCTCGGCAGAAGTGATACAGTAGCAGCCAGTGACTGGGGAGAAGTGGAGGCAGAGGAACAGCAGGAACTGAGATCTGCAAGAGGTGACTGGAGGGTGTCAGACACCCCTTCCTGGTCCTCGTTATGGCTTTCGTTGGTGCTCAGTGGATGTCATTCAGTGAGTTGTGCAACTGGGGGGGGGGGGGGGCTGCTGGAGGGTGTCCAATTGTCATTATTGTTTCTCTCATCCTCGTTATTGGGGGGTGGCAGACAATTTTTGTGTTGCCTAGGGCAGCACAAAAATGAAATACACTGCTGAAGAATCTGAGCTAAGTCAATGAATCTGGTTGTAATCCTCTCTTGCATGCAGTATGACTGGTAAATAACAGAACATTCCCTGTGGCATCCCACATGTACAGAACATGTCTACATCTCAAAGTTAGCTAGTTAATCAATCACACCGCTAAACCTGAATCCTTGTGTAAAATATATTTTTACAAATATCTAACACCACCAAACCTGTAAGCTGTTTAAAATATATTGATTCAAAGTCTATTTCCATTGGCTAATGGTGATTACACATCAAAACTGTATATGACAATGCCTAAATGATCTCAGTGTACCTGTGGGACCATTGGGTATTGCCAAAAGCCTCCAAATGGACAACAGTAAAGTGTAGAAATGTTATTATCTCCATAAGAAAGCAAGAAAGGTCAGTATTGTCCCCAGCCTATCCATCCTTAATGCCTATAAATAGTGTTACCTATTTTTTCTCCCAATATTCCACCAGTACAGTTATTGTAAGTTGATAATAATTTAAAATAAATTATAGTTAAAGGCTAAGCTCACCTTTGGGAAAAAAACTAATAAATGCTCAGGAAAGTGCAAAGCAGTGCACTTGTGATCAGTCCATCAGGGGTGCAATGTCAGGCTCCTGAAGACAAGCCCTGCAGCTTTCAGTCTATATCTCTAATATAGGCTTACTGATCACAGCTTGTGAATGAACTACGAGAGCGCTCATCAACACTCACACAGTTCTTTGGGAACTACAAGCAGTCAGCCACAATGGCTGATGGTACTTGTAGCTCTCTCATTCACAGATTGCTATTAATGAATGGTGGCGCTGTGTGCAGAGTCCCACATAGCAGCACTATTTTCAAAAAGTGACAGCAGATGTGGGGAGAAGATCCCCCACCTACTGTCACAGGGAGGGGGGATTGAAGGTGTAGGGGACAGATCTGGAGCATGTTACATTTTACACCCAATCTATGGGTGTAATGTGTAACATGCTCTGAAAGATGAACTTATTCTTCTAAGAGTAACTGACATTAGGACATTCACTTAACTCTACAAGCAAAGATTACAAGTTATCAAGTACTGTCACGTACCTGGTGATGAAGCCTGATGTGGACGGGAAGGTGATTTCTTATGCCTCTGGCTCAGTAGCCTTGGTAAAGTGACAGTAGGCATGAGAGCCCGGAGTGGCACAAGTGTATGACAGTTCTTATGACAGCTGCGGATGAGTCATCTGTGTGTCTTCGGGTGGAGGCCAGACCGTGACATACAGCAGCAGAGAAGTAGGCTGGCAGGTCACTTTACAGGCCAGCAGGTCACCAACAGCAGGTACTTGGTGGCCTGGCAGATCTCAAGCAGACTGTTAGCTGGCACTTGGCAGGTTGCAGGAGAGAAGGTGATTACCACAAGTGAGACACAGAGCAGGGTTAGGAAAGCCAGATTAGCAACTAGCAGGTATGTCAGAAACAGAACAGCAGGCAGGACAACAGTCAGGTTCAGGCCAGTTGGCAACAGAAAGGCAGGCAGGTAACAGGAGTAGACAAAGACATAGGGACAAGCCAAGGTTTGCTAGGTGCCAATTCAGTGGCGGACATGCACACCTATGCCTGCGCACAAGCATGAGTCCAGCTAACAGACATTCTCTGTCTGTACATAATTATGCACCTGGGCACATTTCTTTGTCCCTGACACTGCCCCCCCCCCCTTACAGGCAGCCTCCAGATGCCAAACTGGGCAAATGTTTCAGCGTATATGTGACAGAAAGCCTTAATTCATTTATTGGCATGAACATTTGACTCTGGTGCCCAAACATTTTCTTCAGGCCTATAGCCTTTCCATTTGATCAAATATTGGAGCTGATTTCTCCTTTTCCTGAAATTCAAAATGGCATCCACCTCATACTCTTCACCATCAATGATTTCCTGTACAGGAGGACCTGAATTTTGATTTGGAAAGGGATTGGGGACTGCAGATGTCAGCAGTGACACATGAAATATAGGATGGATCTTCAATGAATCTGGTAATGTCAGTTCATATTACAAATCATTAATTCGTCTCTTTAGAGGAAATGTTCCTACAAATTTGGAACCCAGTTTTTTCATTGGACATGTCAATTTCAGGTTGGTAGTAGATAGCCACACTTGCTCACCTGGTTTCAGAATTATATCTTCCTGTCAAAAAACCTCTTGTTATCCTCCTGTACCTTAGAGATTTTTTCCTTCAGGATTCTGTTGTTATGATGGAAGAATTCAGGGGTATCCTGTATGTCTGATATTGATGACTAAAGAACAGTATTACATAGAAATGAGGGATGATACCCATATTTCACGAAAAAAAGAGACTGCTTTGTTTTGAGTTGTTATATGCAAACTCAGCCAAGAGCAATAATGACACCCAATTTTCTTGAGAGAATGAAATGAAACAATGGATATATTGTTCAACAGTTTAATTAGTTCTTGGATGGTATGCAGAGGAAAACAAAAGCTCTATCTTCAGAGTTTCACAAAGTGCTGTCCAGAATTTTGACGTGAACTGGACCCCTCGATCAGAGATGATGTTCCCAGGAACACTGTGAAACTTTACAATTTCTTCTATAAAGACCGTCTCTATTGCAGAAGGCACCCCTTTCATGAGCAAGAAGTTAGCCATCTTAGAAAAACAGCCCACAGCAACAAAGATGACCAAAAATCCATTGGATGGTTGACGTTCTACAAGGAAATCCACAGATACCATATTCCAAGGTCTATTGGGGACTGGCAGAGGTTTACGTAAGCCCCATGTCTTGCTCCAACTGATCTTATTATGGATACAAGACGTGCATGGATTTACATAATCTTTACAGTCGTTGTCCATGTCTGGCCACCAAAATGAACGCTGTACCAAATCTGAAGTCTTATGGATCCCAAAATGTCCTGCGAAAGGATTATCATGGCATAGCCCAAGAACTGTTACTCGGACACTCTATGGTACAATTATTTTATCTTCTGACCACAGAACATAGAGTCACCCTGGGAGGAGAGAGGACCCCCAATGAACACTGTTTGATTTTAGAAAGGAGATATGCTTGCAGTAGCAAAAAGATTCCTGCACATCACACAGTATCAGAAGTAGGTGGGTCCTTGGAATCATCAAACATTCAAGAAATGGCATCAGGTTTAATGCTCTTTGATCCTGGCCTGTAAGTAATATGAAATAGGAACCTTGATAAAAAACAGTGCCCATATGGCCTGACGGGGTCTTAGGCCTTTAGCAGTTTTAAGATATTCAAGGTTCTTGTAATATGTATAAATCAAGATGGGATGTGCTTCTTCTTCCAGAAGGTAACTCCATTCTTCTAGAGCAGATTTAATTGTGAGCAGCTCATGAGTTTCCCACACCATAATTCTTTTCTGCAGGAGACAGTTTGCGAGAAAAAATAAACATTGGGTGTAGCGGAGTCTTTAGGCCCTGGAGCTATAAAAGAACTGCTCCGACAGAGTTTTCCAATGTGTCCACTTCAAAGATGAAGGGTAGGACAGGATCTGGCTGAATGAGAATCAGTGCTGATGTAAAAAGACATTTCAAGGTTTCAAAAGCAGCTTGTGCTTTGTGATTCCAGCAAAACCGAACACCCTGTTTAGTCAGCTGAATAATGGGAGCAATGATAGCGCAAAATACCTTAATGAATTTATATATCCCTTATATATTTATATACAAATTTGCACATCCCACAAACAACTGGATTCCTTTCTTGTCAGATGAGGCAGGCCACTCTAGCATGGCAGAAACTTCGTTGATTCATCTTAATGCCCTCAATAGAAATTATTAGCCCCAAGAACTGAATGCTTGTTTGCTCAAACTCATATTTTCCGGGCTTGGCACACAGTCCATGTAGCCCGAGTTGGCAGAGGATCTTTTTCACGTGACCACGGTGAAGCTCCAGAGAAACAAAAAAATAAAAATACAGTATCACTGAGGTAAACAAGAACTACAAAAATGTCCAGAAAGTCCTGGTAAATATAATTTATAAACTGAACGTTGCTGGTGCTTTGAATGACTCAAAGGGCATTACTAGATACTAGAAGTGCCCAAATCAAGTACGGAAGGCTGTTGTAACGGGCCGCCTGACAGCATCTCTATCAGTCCCCTGGTAGAGCCTCCCCAGAGTGCGGAGTCTAAGCACCGGCGCACTTGTTCACCAGGGCCCCTGATGGTGGGGATGGACTTGGAGCGCTCCGGTACCAGGTCGTAACTACCAGGTATCTCCAACAGGGGTAGAGGAGTCTGACAGGGGCTCCAGAGAGCTAGGAGTCTGATGTAAGGGAGCCTACTGATCCCTGCGGAGTGGGTGGATGGATGAGCTAAATCAGAGTTATGCAGGCTGGGTCGGCAACTAGCGGATCGGTAAGGTACAAAACGGTAGGCAAAGGATAGTCGGGTCACACGCAGGGTCAATACCAGGAGGTCAGATCTAAACGGGAACATCCAGGAGCAGAGTCAGGCAAGCCAAGGGGTCAGGACGGGAGAAGGCAACAAGGTCAAAACAATCCAGATCAGAAATACTCACACACAGGTAACAGGATACAAAGACCATTCGGCAACAAGCATCTGTGCAGGGCTGGCTTAAGTAGCCCGCCCTGCACCTGACAGGCGTAGCCTGGGTCCCAGTACCTGCCTAGTACTGTCCAGACGATGGGTGCGCCTGGGTCCTAGTGCCCTGCCACCTATACGTCTCGGCAGACACCTACGCATGTGTAGACCCATGCGTCGTGATGATTCCTGACAGCTGTCTTCCATTCATGCCCTTCCCGGATACAGACAAGATTGTAAGCTCCCCACAGGCAGGGCCGGTGCTTCCACTAGGCAAACTAGGCAGCAGCCTAAGGTGCACTACCACCTAGGGGTACCTGGGAGAAGCACAGGCCAGCACTCTTTATGTGTGGGACATGTCATGAATGATCTTCCAGCTGAGGGGAGGGGCTGCAGATGGGAGGAAGAAAGGACAGAGGAAGATGCCACGTGTCTGGGGCCAGTGTAACAGCTGACCTGCTGCGCCTTCCAGTGTTCCTCTCAGACTCAGTCCCTTACTGCAAGCCGGCTGGTGGCTGCTGATCACTGTGGACTTCCAGCCCTTCTCTTCCCATTCATCAGCGGAGGCAAAACTGTGCCTGAGGAGGAAGTTAATGTCTAATTCCAATGTCTCGTGTCTGTGTGAGTGCAACTCGGTCAGCCAGATGACCATCCATCACATGTGCAATGTGTCAGAGAGTGATGACATCATTACAATCCCACAGCCTGCTCTTCTAGTGCCTGCTGGGCCTGCTGATCTGTGTCAGTGTTGGTGGTGGTGTGTTGTGTCGGATCTGTCACTCTGTGGGATCGCTCAGTTCAGGAGTTCTCTGAGTGTGTGTAGGCTGGGCTGCCCGGCTGTCACAGCATTTTATCTCCCCCAATTGCTTGAGGAATTCCAGCATGGAATCTGTTATAGTGTGGATCTATTATCCTCTACTGAGTGCAACTGTCACCCTGCCACTGCCATGCACAAATACAGTCAATCTGTGACACTGATTTTGTCTTTAATATTGGTTCTTATGGCACTTATTTTTTCAAATTAAAAGAAATTTTGCAGTTTCATGTTTTGTTGATTTACTATTTTCTACTGTTTTTAGAAAATTGTATTTATGTATTTATCTATTTGGGGGGGGGGAGCAAGTAGCTGATCTTGCCTAGGGTGCAAAATAGCCTAGCACCGGACCCGCCTGCAGGTCCAATGCACTATTGCTCATCTGAGTCTCTGGAATAATTGAGGATACCAGTTCTTGACCAGTTCTTGACTATAATTGTATTGAGTTCTCAGAAGTCCATGCAGGGTCAGAGAAAGTAGTCTTTTTTTTCTACTAAAAAGATGCCTGCTCCTGCTGGTGAAGTGGATGGACGAATAAATTCTTTATTGAAGCTATCATCTCTGTAATCCTTCAATGCTTTCAGTTACTGCTTGGACAAGGGGAAAATCCGCCCAAATGAAATTTCTGCCCCGGATAACAGTTCAATTGGGCAATCATAGGGTCTATGTGGTGGAAGTGTGTCAGCCCCGCGTTTACTGACCAGGTCCAGAAAGTCATGATATATTACCTAAACAGTTTGGCGTACTTCAGCATCAGAGTCCATGCAAAGTAAGGGTGAAGACTGAACTGCAAGTCCTGAAAGACAGTGCTCATAATAGTAGGTATATTGAAAGTCCACCTTACCAGATACCCAGTCAATACTGGGACTGTGCACTTGTAGCCAATGAATACCCATAATAACTAGGAACAGTGGTGACGAGATGGCATCTAGGTGCAACAGTTCTTTGTGACCAGAAGACGATGTCAACACTGGCAAGGGAATAACCTCCTGAGTAACTTTTCCAGAATTAATACAGGATCCATCTGCCAGATACACTGAAAGTCCTTGAATGTTGGCTTGCAAGGGTATTTGGTGCTGGGTGGCAAAAGTCTGGTCAATAAAACAACTGTAGGCTCCTGAATCAATTATTGCGGAGATTGGACTGGCCTTTCCTGGGATCTGAAAAAAGATGGGAAGAGCAACATGAGTAGAACAGATTGGCAGGTGATTATTAGGAGAGATGGTAAGACACTAACGCATCTCCGCAGGACAGTTCTGCTTTCCGCCCTACAGGCACAGATTATTCTGCAGGAGACGTTGGAATTCTTCTGGCATTAAGGAAGTACGAAGTAACCCCAACTGTATCAGCTCAGTTTCCTCCATGGTAGGTGAAGCTGGAATGACATTCACTGGTGACGGGACTCTTGGTAGCATCCATACCGAACTGGCTTGACCAGAGGACCTTTCCAGTCTTCATTCTCTGAGGTAGCAGTCAATCTGGATCATCAAACTTTGTACCACTACTCAAGCTAGTTCATCCTTGAGAGATTCAGCCAGGCCCAAGTGAAACTGATAATGCAGGGCTATGTCATTCCGACAGGTATCAGCGCTCCATCGCCTGGTTCAGTTACATAGTCCTCCACTGCTTTCTTCCTTGCTGGAGTAAAGAAAGTACTGCCTCTACTGATGCAGAACGCTGAGGATCAGCAGTTAGTTGTGCCATTGTGTAGAAGAGATTCAGGGTTGACAACAAGGTGAACCCCAGCCCAGGCCTGGGGTTCACCTTGAAATTATGATATAACAAACCCAGAATTGGTTACTTCTAGTGAGAATGTGAAGGCTGCAACGCAAAATAAAGTTTGCATACGTTGCTGAAGGCTCAAAACTTGCCACGTTCACCAGAAAATCTTTCAGGCATGGGAACTCGGGGTTCAAGATGCAGCATCATAACTGTAGGTGCAGCTGAAGCTCCAGATGTAACAGCTGAGGTGGGTCCTGGTATAAAATCTCACACATTTTTAGGTATTTCTATTTGGATCTGCTTCAGGTTGCCTTGAACCTTTATCCTCAGATTAGATGCTATATATCAAACGCCATTAACATTTACTGGGGTATGAATGTGATTTATTTATCCTATTTGACCTATACATATCATATCTGTTTTAGCATTCACATGTGGTCAGCCATTCTTTTTTTATATGTACCATGACTATATTTGCATTCTATAATTCAGTATGGCCATTTTTACAACCAATGTAGGCTGATATTTGACTATGCAGAACCCCTATATTATTTCTAAGCTTTACATATATATTTACATTGCAGTAGTGATAATCTTGACACAGCCAGGCTTTCATTTTCGAGTTTACCTTGGCTATGTGCATAACTTACTTTATCATTTATGCTTGGCTAAAGCTCTGACCTCATGGTTTAAGTTACAGATCCTCCCTTTTTCTCTGGGGCTTGTATGTGTTTGGGGAGATCTCAATTGGGCAGGCAAGCACAAAAAGGTTGACGCATATATTTTTCCCATTTAGATATCCTACTCACCTTTTTTAGGGATATGATAACTTTCCATAATGTATCCTTGTTGTTACATTAGTAACATTGTTTATTATTTTGTATTATATTTGTGTATTTGTGTATTTCTGTATGTTAGATATTGTTTATTCATGTTTTCCTTCTTCTTCTTCCTAGAATATACATTATATTGTCAAACGTATTGGGACACCTGCCTTTACACACACATGAACTTTAATGGCATCCCAGTATTAATCAGTAGGGTCCAATATTGATTTGGCCCAACTGTAACAGCTTCAGCTCTTCTGGGAAGGCTGTCCACAAGGTTTAGGAGTGTGTCTATGGGAATGTTTGACCATTCTTCCAGAAGCGCATTTGTGAGGTCAGGCACTGCTGTCAGATGAGAAGGCCTGGCTCTCAGTCTCCACTTTAATTCATCCCAAAGGTGTTGTAACGGGTTGAGGTCAGGGCTGTGTGCAAGCCAGTCAAGTTCCCCCACCCCAAACTCGCTCATCCATGTCTTTATGGACCTTGCTTTGTACACTGGTGCGCAGTCATGTTGGAACAGGAAGAGGACATCCCCAAACTGTTCCCCCAAAATTGTGAGAATTAAATTGTCCAAAATATCTTGCTATGCTGACGCCTTAAGAGTTCTCTTTACTAAAACTAAGGGGCCAAACCCAGACATGTCCATCGGGTTTTCCAGACAGAGAAGCGTGATTTGTAATCTCCAGAGAACATGTCTCCACTGCTCTAGAGTCTAGTGGCAGTGTGCTTTACACCACTGGATTTGATGCTTTGCATTGCACTTAGCGATGTAAGGCTTGCATGCAGCTGCTCGGCCATGGAAACCCATTCCATGAAGCTCTCTATAGAAAACTCTGACTGTTGTTGTGCTAATTTGAAGGCCACATGAAGTTTGGAGGTCTTTAGCTATTGATTCTTCAGATAGTTGGTGACTTCTGTGCGCTTCAGCATGTGCTGACCCCTCTCTTTCATTTTATGTGGCCAGTGAGTTCCTGTTGCTTCTACTTTGTTATAATACCACTAACAGTTGACCGTGGAATATTAAGTAGCAAGGAAATTTCATGGATGCAAGCAGTCTGCATGCCTAGGTGCTTGATTTTATACATCTGTGACATGGAGGTGATTGGAATACCTGAACATATAATATATATTGTATCTTGATTTTTTTTGTTTCTATGGAGCTTCACCGTGGTCATGTGAAAAAGGTCCTCAGCCGACTCAGGATACATGGACTGTGTGCCAAGCCTGAA
This sequence comes from Staurois parvus, assembly GCF_062004578.1. Taxonomy (NCBI): domain Eukaryota; kingdom Metazoa; phylum Chordata; class Amphibia; order Anura; family Ranidae; genus Staurois; species Staurois parvus. Next base: position 6,492,295 of record NW_028317818.1, read on the forward strand.
AAATATGAGTTTGAGCAAAAAAACATTCAGTTCTTGGAGCTTATAATTTTCTACTGAGGACATTAAGCTGGAACCAAAAAAAGTTTACTAGAGTGGCGTGCCCCATCTGACAAAGGAATCCAGCACTTTATGTGATGTGCCAATTTGTACCGGAAATTCATTAAGGGATTTTTTGCTATCATTGCTCCCATTGGCTCAATATAGTGTACTTTATATAAAATACAAAACTGTGCGTCAACTTAATTAACTATTTGGGTCCTGAAGAAGTGGGAGTACCCTTGAAACACAAAGACCTATCCTTTAGGACGCACACCACTTTCAAGAAAAATATTTCTGTATATACAGTTTTTTAATTTCTGTATGTAAATAAATACTTTGTGATTTTATATATATATATATATATATATATATATATATATATATACACACACATGCATTTATTTTTGTTAATTTATGTGTGAACATCAGAGGTATATTCAAAGTCCCATTTCAACCGTCTATCATAAATGATTTACATATATGGAATGATATCCTGGAAGTTCAATTTTTGTATTTATTATACATTCCACTCTGCTTACCATATACTCTTACGGACAGGGGTGGACTGACCATTTGGAAACTCGGGCACTGCCTGAGGGCCCAGGGTCAGTAGGGGGCCCCATGAGATGCCCGTGGTACCTTTTTCATAGGATTTTTTGAGTTTGGGCAAGGACACAGGGGCCCGATGACCCCCTATTGCCCCATGAGTTGTCAGTCCGTCCCTGCTTACGGATTAACTAATAATCAGATTCCAGTCTAGTTATGCTACTGGTTGCTCTTTTTGTGATTCCTCTGACTCACTTCTCTCTATAGACTTCAGTGTTTTGGTGCAGAATGAACTTAATAGACAGTCAATATTTACATGCTAAATATGCCTCAGGCTCTGAAGATGCTGAGTGGCACAGAAACAGTATTTTTAATAAGGCAGAGTTACATTTTGGCAATTTATTTTGCCTTCTATCATGGTACCACAGTTTATTTATTTTTTTCTACTGAGCAGGTTATTTTAAAATTACACCCCAGTCATGTATACTTTGAGCATGGACATTAAGACTTATTTGGTGCTTATTAATGACATGATGCCACTCAGAGGATGCCCCCTATGGCATTTAGGGAATGTGCAGAAAAGGGGGGCTTGCAATGCTACAAATAAACTGGTTACGACCATTTGGCTAGTTCACTGTATGAACTGGTTTGGACAAAGTGCATATAAGCTGATTTCTATGTTTTGGGTTTAATTATTTAATAATTTAGAGTGCCATTTCTCACTTCTCTCTATAGACTTCTGTGTTTTGTTGCAGACTGAACATAGTTAACCATCAATATTTGCAAATCACATCCGCCTCGGGCTTTGGAGATGCCGAGAGGCACAAAAACCTTATTTTAATAAGCCAGAGTTACATACTTGCAATATGTTTTGCCTTCTATCATGGTTTTATGACATTTTAAATCAACCACTGCATGGTTCACTTTAAAATTAAACTCCAGCCTTGTATACTTTGAATAATAAACTACATCAACACCCATGTTGTGCTTATTGACCACTTACACCTGCTCATCCCTAATGGATCAGAGCAATTTTTACATTTCTGATATGGACCTGTTTATTCGGCAATAACTTTGTCATTACTTAAGATAACAACATAATATATATATTGTTTTTTAAGTACAAACAAGGCTTTCTTTTGAATATTGTCTTGCAACAATGTTTTTTTTTTCTTTTTAATAGTGTTACTGCACATAACAAGTGCGCAAAGTTATTCACAAATAAAGCAAAGTGTTTTTTTTTTCAATTTTGTGCTTTTTTAATCTGATATGTGTAAATATGCATTAAAGGTGTAAAATTATATTAATGAACAAAGCAAAAAAAAAGTTGAAATATTATTAGTTAATAAAATACAAAACAAACAGCAACAAAATCAGCAGAGAAACTATAATTGAATGGAGAAGGAGAACTGTTATTTAGGGCTGATTAGAATAAACTAAGGGTTAATAAGGAGTTAAACAGAGGATTTCATTTAAATTTAATTTAAAAAACAAAAAACGTTTTTTTTACTTGTCAGGTTGCTTTAAAGGAGTTCACCTTTTGTAACGTTACATTTTACACCCATAGTCAGGGAATGAACAGACCAGCCCCCGTTCTCCCCTGTTGTGATAGCTAGTGGTGGCTCTTCTCCTCCCACTAGCTGTCACAATTTAAAAAAAAAACATCATCCATTCACAGTGTTCTGTGAATGAGAAAACTACAAGTCCCGGCAGCCTTTGTAGCTGTCGGCTTGTAGTTGTCAATGAACTACCATGGCACTGTGAAACCTGTGGTAGTTCATTGAGTCTTCCTGTCAGTAAGTATCAGCTTCCCTGTATGAGGTACAAGGAAGCAGATACACTGACAGGTCTGCAGGAGACCTGCATGGCATCAGTGATCTGCTGATCACTGATGCAATTCTTTACAGGCCCCCAAATAAAAAAAAAAAATAAATGCACATTTTTTTTACCTTCAAAAAAATGTGCATTTATTATTTTTTGTTGAAAAGTGAAACTATCATTTAAATGTCCCCATCTACAGATCAAAGTTCATCCCTTTCATAAACAGAATAGATACAAATGTAACAATATGTTACTTTGTGTCTTTCTGTATTCACGCTGAGCAATATTCTCTTCTTTGTATACTCAGCAATGCAGCTGTCAATAATCAGAGCTGAATTGCTGTGTACTGTGATGGGGGGCTCCAACAGCAGGGCAGAAGGACTGGACATTCTACACATCTCCTGTGTACAATGATGACATTTTTGGGGGCATGTCTAGAATGCCCAGAGTCTGCAACTGGTTAATGATGATATGATGTCACTCAAGGATGTCCTTCTATGGCATTTAGGGGAATGCTTAATGCATGGAAAAGGGTGGTCTTGCAAGCAAACTGGTAAGGACCATTTTACCAGTTCACTTTACAAACTGGTATGGACAAAGCAAAGATCAACTCATTTCCTGTTCTAGGTTTAATTAATTAGTACTTTTGGGTAAATTGCCACTTTAAAGCAGTTATAAAAACCAAGACTGATTCATTAGTAATCCTCCCATAAGCAGTTATGAGATCAAGACAGATTCTCTTGAATGTTAGATCCAGTCCCTGTTTTAAGTCTGACTGTGGGAACTGTAAAGGGTACAGGATTAATTGGTATTGGCAGAGGTAAACCATGCATTAGACAAGAAAACCTAGTAACAATCCAAGCAGATGTGTCTTGAAATGTTATTTATCTAGGCTGAAAATAAAAACAAACAAAAATGCAAATCTGCTTGCTCGAGCTGCTGACTAAACTTCAGTTTCTGAGTAGCAGTGTGCTCCATAATTGGTTCCCCAAACCAAACAGGCAGATGTTGTACTTTTTAGTGTTCTGTCCGTAGTCAGCCTTTTACTCCAGCAGCAGAAGTGAGAGTGAGAAAGAGCCCTGAGCATCAAGCAGCTTCATTAATAAAAGGCCCATAGACAGCTGAGATTAATTCATGAGGTCTGGGTAACAGATAATATGTGAACCTAGGAATGTAAGCTTTTTCCACCAAAGCTCTACAAAACCTCTGAGCTTCAGTGTCCATGACAAAACTCATTAAGTTTCTGAGAAAACAAAAAAAGTTTGTTTTCTCCATATCAGACACAAATCCTGAAGCCCCACACCATGCGTAGATGAAAAACATAAATGGCACATATGCACTGTCCACAATTCTGCAAGTAAGTGCCTCACAGTATATATTTATTTTAGTTGTATTTTGTCATGCATTTTATAGATTTAACATTTGTCATGATATAGCTTTAGCCCTTTAATTTTTTCTTTAAACAGTGGTGTGTAGATACATGATTTTAGAATGCTGTTGTTAAATACTTTACATTTTAAGTGCATTGTGGTATCCTGGAAGCCTGAACTCTGTTTGACTAAATAATTATAAATAGCGATCAATAGGTAAATCTCCCAAACCTCAAAATCCTCTACGTATACATTTCATACTGTGAAAGTTAAATAAATCATAATTGTTTACAGAAATATTATTGATATGTTTGCATGTGTGTGACTGCAAATGAGCATGCCTTAATCTCATATAATGGCTGAAAATATATTTATTAGCTTGCTTTGATTGCTGTTGCGGGTAGTTTATGTGTTGCTGAAAGGCTGTTTTTGCACACTGTAAAACAGAAAAAAATTATGTTTTGATAGAAATTGTAATAATAAAATTGCCAACTGATTTACACTGGTAAAGGGTTATCAGGTTATCAGAAAAAGCTTTAAAAACTCTACAAAAAAAAGTAATAAAAACATAGAAAGTTATATTGATAAACAAATGAATAAATAAATGTAATTTTTTGGCAGAATACATTGTAAGTATGATTATGGGCCAAATCCTGGTTAAAAATTGTTGGACAAATAAGGGGATTTAGACACAGAGGTTGCAAACAAGTCCAATTTAAATGAAGCTATATCTCAGTCAAACAGTTTAACATTAAACTGCATATTTGGTAGATATAGAAGTATAGTAGATTGGTGGCAGAAAAGAGGGTCCATTGAGTCTTCCCTTTTTACATTTAGAATTTATGTATTTTTCTATTTTTTTTATTGATTTGTTTATGTTTACTTCTTTGAGTATATACTGTAGTTATGGTTATTACTTACTATTGATTGACTTACTACCACTGCTGAAAGTCTGTTCCAATTGCACCCCCCACACATACCTCCTAATCTTTCTGTAAAATAATACTTTCAAAGGTTCCAAGGTTGGTTCTGTACTTTCTTGCTAGTGGTCATGTCTCCCTGTTCTTGAACTCAAATTTAAAATAAAATACTTCACTCCTATAAGTTATTAAAAAAAAGTGAAGTGCCCCTTCTCTTCAGAGATGAACTCTATCAAAAAAATACATGTCCCACAGTGTAAATCCATTATCACATTGTCCCATGATATAGAGCCATTTCAGGGATCATTTATTTATTACGGATACTTATACAGTGCTGTCAATTTACACAGTGCTTTACATATTTATATATTGTACATTCTCATCAGGCATCATGAAGTAAGTCCATCAATCCACTGAAACAAAACACACCTATGCCTTTCCGATTGATTCCCACCACAAATGACATTCTCTGGCCAGGTAGCTAAATATAAACTAAAGGATAGGGTTTAAGGTAACAATATTTAGTCAATGACCTACCCCTTTGTTTACAATCAGTTTCTGGGCTGGGAAATGTCATTTGTGACAATAGTCTGTCATGAATCTGTCATGGACATATTGGGGTTTATTTACTAAAGCTGGAGAGTCCAAAATCAGACTCCCTTCTGCATAGAAACCAATCAGCTTCCAGGTTTCATTGCCAAAGCTTCATTGAACAAGCTGAGGTTAGAAGCTGATTGGTTTCTATGCAGAAGGGAGTCTGATTTTGGACTCTCCAGCTTTAGTAAATAAACCCCATTGTCTCATTGGTCTGTTTGTTTCAGCATGCATCATTCATCAGGATTGATGTAGATCTACATTGCTGGATGATGGCTGATGGTGATTTTTTACCATGGGACTTTTTAAATAAAGTACTTTGTCAAATGTGTTGTGTTTTTTTTGCTATGTTTGTTTGTGAATGAGTAACAAGGGGTACTATGTACCCCTTAATCATTAATGGGTGGGGTAGATATCCAAGGGCTTCCCTATTTTAAAGACAGCTTTCTGATTCTGACAAGTCCCTGCCCTCGCATACAGTACATCAGGCCAGGGATGTGGTGAGGAGGCACTTGTCTCTATCAACATGGGGACAAGGTGCTTTCCCAGGGGGAACCAGGGGGCACACTATCGGAGTAAACTTTCCATGTTAAGGTCTGGTATGGTTCAGGAAGAGGAGGCACACACTCACTGCCCTTGCTTTGCTAGCCAGTCAGGCTTCACACTCAGATAAGGGTCTGCTGGTATTTTTGAGGGAACCCATGTTGTTATTTATGTTTTACAGTGTAATTGATTTTTATGGTGCAGCATAAAAACCAATGACTGTGCAGCCACTGGTGCCCTGGCAACCAATGACATCTTTAATTGCCAGGGCACAGGCAACTGGCCTACACAAGATCCTTGGTTGCTACAATGCTGGTGGCACCACTGACCCAGCAACTAATTACACTGTTCAATCACTTCTGTCCTGGCAAAAAAAAGATTATTGTGGTCAGCACAGTGGAAAGCTGTTATTTAGTAGAAGAAGTAATAGCACCACTAAATAAATTACTTTCAGCTGTGGTAGCAGCCGGAGGATAGGGTTGATGAACAGGCCAAAACCAAACATTTAGTTTGCCAATTTTGTAAAACAGGTAAAGAACGTTGAAAACTATCTATCACAGTGGACTTGAAACTTATTTCTAGCACATACTGTATATATGGGATATCAATCTTCAGATTAGCTAGGACACAGCCCAATCCAGCTTTACTGGTTAGTGCTTGGGGTAAAAGCTTATTGTGCTGGCTAAATAACCTGTTCATATCACTACGTTTACCACTGAGATATGCCGCTACGGCAATTTGCCAGTGCTGCTCAGTTCTTTCTTACTCTGTTCATGTACGCACAAACATTTGGTCCAACCCAATCTTTCATGAAGATGGTAGTGCAAAATGACATTAGCAAGTGTTTGATGTGAGTTTGCATGCATGTCTACTAACTTACAAATATTACTGAGGAAGATAGATAGATAGATATATATATAGATATATATATATATATATTCAATATTTGAATAGATGAGGGAAAACAGCCCAGTATGCCTGCATGGGGAAGCTGCGTTAATTATTGAACATTTTGGCATGCATTTTCTTCACAAGTTGGGATGCTATATCATATAATATACATTTTCACATATAACTGCTTTTGTTTTTGAGGTTTGATGCAGTAGATCCTTTAATATGTATATTATAACTTTTTTTTAGTGTTGGGTAGAGTAGGGATGGATTAGACCTTAGTCAATGGTAATGCTGTCTGTGTCAGCCACTGGGGAGATCTATCCCTTTATTTGTCCTGGTAACTTATGTCACTGAGACAGAAAGTTAGAGGAAATCCAAAAATCTGAGTTGTCACTAGAAAAAGAGGTAGGGAAAAATCCTTAAATGGACACATCTGCCTCTGTACCAACATTTTAAGATGGTTATTCCTGTCATTCCTGTTATGTCTCATAGAATGAAAGTGAAAGGAAATTTCCCCAACAGGACACTACTCCATCCAAAACTAAAAATGTTTAGCTTACTTGGACTTTAATTAAAAAAGAATGCATTTGCGGTAATTTTTTATATAATAGTTGTGTGTTAGACTGAACAAGAAAGAACTTCTAAAGGCAACAGCAAAAACCCATACATCCAGCACTGTATGATGTACCATACAGATTATGCACTATATTATTTATGTAATCATGTATGTATAACCACATAAATTCATCCTTCATCAATAATCTGTGTTTATCAGCATAGTTTATATTTTATATTAGCCTGAAACCTCTGGATACACGTGGGCAACAGAAATTTTGCTCTACAGGGTTTCCAATGTGAGTTTGCTTTTTAAGAGAAATGAGCCACAATATTTATAAACACATCCTTTTGCTAGTAGTAAAGTCACTTTGCCAGTATTAACAACATTTTAACAGTATTTCTAACATCCTTGGATCCGTTCTGCATAATAAAACTGTTCCCAGATACTTACTAAGTTTATTATACAAGCAGCAAGTAAAGTGTTAGTCACATGACAGAGATACTGCATAATTTTTAATATCTTGGGCCTGCCTGCTTTTCAGCAGACTTCATTTATATGTAACATCCCTAAAATAAAAAATGAGGTAGATAAAAAAACACAGGAACTGAGATCTCTGTTTAACTTTCCTGCATCAGAGGACAAGAGGCATTCAGTTTAGTCATTTGCCATCATACTCTATAACACTATCTATAACTCCTGAGAGAAGAAATGGTCCACCAAATGGATCCACTTACTTTGAAATATTTTTGAGACTTTCACATTTGTACATGTTTGCCCTTTCATTTTAGAATAGAAACTTTCAGCCTAGTTCAAACAAATATGTCTAACTGCTTCACATTGTTAGGGCATGATATCAACCTAAAATAGTTTTCTTTGGAATTGAAAAATGCAGAGACTGTTCATTTAGCTTAGTAAATAATGGGCATTTTGGGTACCAAATCACATGCAAGGAAATCTGAAAAAAGCAACTTATACCTTGCAAGTGACTGTATGACCGAATTGAACACTGCTATACCTCATTTCCTAAAAGGGATCAGTCAGATTATAAAGTGAGCATTCACTTTGCTAAGTGAGTAGTCTCTAATCCTTTGCTAGATTAGCCCATATATTCAGATCATTACAAGGAGATGTATAGCACAACCATTGTGTAGCATTACTAAGCAGGACGTGGAATGTGAGCTTGTGATAAAAAAATATGGCTGTATATATGAAACAGCAAAATACATGTGAAAAGAATGTTCTACAATATTAACATATATTGATCAAGTTATTTCTATCTAGCTGATCTAGGTTACATATTTCACTGTAAAAACTGAAAAAAGACTACACATTCCCTTTAAGTCTGCATGCATTTTTATATGCTTTTTATGTGTGTTTTCATGCATTGTGGTCTTTTTCTGACATGTTTTAGATTCATTTTACCTTAATTTTCTGTATGCATTGTTTAGGGGTTAGGGTATTTTGTGTGCAGTTAAGTGCATTAAAACACATGCACAGTATTTGTGTTTAAAGTGCAGTACCATTCATCACTGTGAAAAATGTTTCCTGGAAACTGCACCAAAAATTCAGCAAGCAATGTTTTTTAAACTCAAATGACTCAAACACATAGATAATAACCTTGCCATTAAAATTAATTGTACATGCATTTCCATGAGCTTTAGGGTCAAACATATATTTTAGGCCTAGATGTTTGAGTAGGCCCTAAAAAGATGCATCCAACAGAGAAATCAAATACATCTTGTGATGTAGGTTGGTGGATCTATAAATGCAGCTTCACAAATCTCAACGCCAGAGTCACCAAAAAAGGTATTGGAATCCAGTAGGTTGTTCAACCTGCCTGAAAACAGAATAATCCGGAATATCAATATATTAAATGAATTCAGGAAACCCTGCTTGTACCACAGGACCCAAAATGGGTTCCCATAATTATTGCCTATAGAAGAGCCATAGATAAAGCATTTAATGACAGATTTTTGGGCATATTTGTGATCAATGCTTGTAATATTAATCTTTGCAATGTACGCCCATATAAAAATATCAGTGTAAAAGAGCATAGGAAAAATGTAGATATTTAACATGATATTTAGCAGGAGTATTTAATTTCACATCTATATAATATATTAGAGGACTATAGAACATGCTGCTTACATCAGCCATATCATATAATACCTTCTATAAATAATAATGAGAAACAGGGGCTTTGAGATTCCCCTATAAAAATACATTACTTAACTTGAATATTCTATGGCCTTGAAGCACTTTGTGATAGAATCGTCTGTCATTCATTTTAAGCTTAATACCCTGTAACCATTCTTACTGGAAATACTTACATATTCTGTAGAACTAAAATATGTCACCGTGTGTTCCTTCCACATTATTTAAAATTAAATTTCTTCCCAATGTCCCATCTATACATATCAACTCAACTGGCAGCTACAGCATTTTCTAGTCAGCAAGCAGAATTGTGAATTTTATCTTCTTTTACAGAAATCAATTCGTCTTCGTTGCAGCAGATGAAATTTCTTGTAACTCCTCTTCAGGTAACAACCATCGATACTTCTTAATGCATCCATCCAGGTCTCAATATCCTTTTGTACACAAACTCCAGTTAATCACTTTAGAATGCTCAGTTGGAATCAAATTATCAGTCTTGGTTTCACAGAATGAATGAGAAGCCTATGGGCTTTATTACAAATCTTAGGCAATCTCACTGACTATACTGCTGTATGTTCAGCTTCAGTTTCACTTGATGCATTGAGCTTAAATTTAAAAAAAGAAAAAAAAATCTTCCTTTATTATAGGAATATGTGAAGAGGAGTAACTTAATACCATATTCCTAAACTATGACAACCAAATATTTGAATAGACAAATGGCTATCCTTTAGCAAGAAAAGTCCATGTTGTTTTCTCTTTTGTGTATTCTCAACTACATTTCCATCCATTTTCTTTCTTGTGGACAGACTTGTATATTATTTCACATAAGTGATATTGAGAATTGCATGTTTCTCCCATCACTTGTGCATGGTTTGACTGAAAGTCTGTTGTCCTGATTTTATATATAATTATATATATTTAAGCAGTGTAACAGAAACTCTGTTTGAAAATGCATGACAATGACAACAAAATTTTAAAGTAAATACGGATTAAAGAAAAAAACATATATGCAGTTTTGATAAATTATGGAAACCTCTGTCAAATTATTTTGCAGCATAACTACCTTTTGTTTGGGTTTAAGAATGAGAATATATTTCAATTCTTTATATATGCTCTATACAGTGTATGTTTTCAAGAAATAAGCCTATCTACAAAAATGTGTCACTTAATCCAGTAATCAGAATGATCTGGAAATATATTTGGTTTGGTTACTTATCTCTTATTTCTTCTTACTCTGATCAATTAATCTGCTTACAATTAATCATTACAATTTCATATGTGAACATAATTGAACTTTGTTACGTTTGTGAACTTAAGGTATAACTGCACTTTTGCTGTAAATTTTACGTCTACACTTTTCTTACAACCTCTGAAACAATGACCGTATAATGGGTTACTTTTAGTAATGGGTTACTTTTAGTAAATAGAAGTACTCCTACAGTATTGTGGCCTGGCTCTGGGGATTTTTTCTCTTCCACCACTTGTGGTTGATGCTCTGCATTGGGCTAAATGAGTAGCCAGTCTGTGTAATGCAGCTTGTCCAGAGCTCCTTCAGATGTCCACACAGCGTCTGGCAACTACAAATCATATTGCTAAAAACAGTAAAGATAGCATACTGGGGCACTTACATTGCCCTGAATAGGGTCTAGGGTCAGTGTAAGTGCCGTGTGTAGAATTTTAGTATATTTTCTTTTAATCACCATGTTAGGGTTTTCCTCTCATTAACATGAGTGCAAGTATGCCTGATCATTTGTAATGTAAAATACTCATAAAGATCATGTAGAGACTACCATGGCTGCCTTTAGGCTGGATGACTGCTGAAACAGCCATTCCTTTGCAGGACATAATTGACCACTTAGAAAACAAATTTTAATCCTGTTTCCTTTTTACAATCCTGCTCTATGCTGCTTCATGGTAATTCAAACCAATTGAACTTATCTGATAGATTCTCCAGCCTATTAGGTTTCCTCCAAAGCTGAATTACTGTTACATTAAACAAAAATATCTTCCTTTACAAAAAATACCAAATTGTTATGTCTTCAAAGCCATCTAGCCACACTATAAGATACAATATAATATGTTTCTGAATTTTTCAAACTTTCTGGTTACAATTAACTGGAGGTTACTTAATTGACACCTGTGGATCATTTGTTGCATGCTTAGTGTATGCAATTCAGTTCATGCTATTAAAGTCTACAGTGATTTGCACACTTCCCCATTGGGAACAAAGGAGTGTCTTTTTGAATCAGAAGAATTATTTTGTATTGTACTTCCCACACATGTTTACCAGAGAACACATCTAGAGTATTGGGTTGATATTTCTAGATTACTAAATTAATCTGTTGAATCAAGTGTTTTCTCTATCTCTTTCAATCTCTCTCTCGTTGTTTATGTAAAGCACTATGATACCCAAAGAACAACAGTCACTATGGATTTATTAAACTTTTATTTACATTTTACAGTAATTTCTAAAGGAAAAATATACACTTTAATCACAGTCCTTACATTTGTAACCAGCATAATTTTATCATTATTTACAATACCAAAATATGTTTTGAAAGGTAGAATAAGGGCTCTTGAAGACATTATTCTCTCTTTTTTCAAGCTAGAGTGCGACCAGTGAAAGTTTACAAAACAGCAGTGTACCTGAACATAGAAAGTGTAAATGTATAATTTATACAATTTATAATAATAAAATAAAGACAGTTGAATTTTGTGTATTTGTACATTCAAAGAAATAGTAAGGGAAAAAAATTACAATTAAAACAAATATTACTTGAGGTGAGAAGAAGAAGAGGTTGATTAGGACTGACTGGGATAAGTTGATTAAACAGGTTAAACAGAAACAACTATTATTTAAAAAAAAAAAAAAAAAAAACATTTTTAACTGTAAGGTTGCTTTAACCAATGTAATGTACACACAAAATTTAAATTATAGTATTGTTGCAACTTACTGTATTTGTCAATTAAGCCTGCAAACACTGTTTGCAGACATCATTTACACAGCAGTCATTGTAGTTGATTTACTAAAGAAGTTGATTTCCTAAAGACAAATAGTTTGTTAGATTTTGCAAGAGAATGTTCTCCTTTTCTTTGCTGTCCAATACAGCTTTTGATACTGGCAGTTTCACTGCCTAAAAGTCTCATACATTTGTTGGGCAACAATGCTGTAAGAAGCTGTTTAAATTTCATATAACTCTACACAGTGGTGCTGTCTCCAGAATACAAAGCTGCATGATAATGCAACTTCTTCCTCCAGGATAGCAGCATTGCCACCCGGGAGGAAGAAAATGGTCACATGCATTTGACTGTGACATGCCCAATTCCCTTACCCCCCCTTCCCCACCGGGGGACTGATAGGCTACCTCCTTTCAATTTATTCTCAATCTCCCTGGCTTAGTAAATCTGGCCATAGACAGGTTGAACTCTATCTGATTCACTAGGGACAGGTCGATTTTTGATCCATGTATGGGCAGGCTGGTTGTACAGAAACTGATTTATCTTATTTTTTCACTCAGTAACTGCCAGAGGCTATAGCCACAAACAGTGATCATTATATTCTGATGGCTGCAAAATCCACAAGGAGGGGAGGGACTCCCCCATTAACACATTCAGTTCAATTGAGCAATTTTCTTTCCTTCAACCAATGTAAGGTTATGCACTTAGGGGTTAAGAATATGTATGTATCATACATACTAGGAGGGGTACAACTGGGCAAATCAATGATGGAGAAGGATCTGGGAGTTCTGGTAGATCACAAGCTTAATAATGGCATGCAATGCCAAGCTGCGGTTTCTAAAGTGAGCAAAATCCTCTCTTGTATTAAAAGAGGTATAGACTCCAGAGAGAGAGATATCATATTACCCCTGTACAAATCATTAGTAAGACCTCATCTGAAATATGCAGTTCCATTTTAGGCACCAATTCACAAAAAGAACATCGGAGAACTGGACAAAGTACAAAGAAGGGCAACCAAACTGATAAGATGCATGGAGGAGATCAGCTATGAGGAAAGATTAGAGGAACTGAATTTATTCTCTCTTGAGAAGAGGAGATTATCGTATAAAATTATTGTACCAGTGTACGCTTTGCTGCCGTAAATTTGGATACTGAGACTTACACTCAATAGCAAACCACTTGATAGTAAATTCATGACGTGTACACTGTAACCTGTGTGTATGTCTGCATCAGATGCGGACGGACCATTTGGAAACTCGGGCACTGCCCAAGGGCCCGGGGTCAGTAGGGGGCCCCATGAGATGTCCCTGGTACCTTTTTCATAGGCTTTTTTGAGTTTGGGCAAGGACACAGGAGCCTCATGATCCCCTATTGCCCAGGGGCCCCATGAGTTGTCAATCCACCCCTGGTCTGCATATTTTAGATGCCATGAAAATGCCTATACTATGAGGTTGTTCTATTATTTATTTCAGGTACTTATACAGCGCAGTCAATTTACACAGTAAATTACATATATATTGTACATTAACATCAGTCACTAACTCTCAAGTAGTGTACAATCTAAGGTCCCTAACTTATATTCATACATACAAGGGATAATTTAGACAGGAGCCGATTTACCTACCAGCATATCTTTGGAGTGTCAGAGGAAACCCACGCAGGAAGAGGCAGAACATGCAAACTGCAGACAGGTGGTGGCATGGTTGGGATTCAAACCAAGGACCCTTGTACTGCCAGGTGGAAGTGCTAACCATTTAGCCACTGTGCTGTGTTCTATGATATGTTTGTCTGTATTTGATCAATGCACCAGCATATTTTCATTTGATTTATAAAGTCAGACTCAATGTGACTGTTCAAAATGTATGCAGTTCTCTGCAAAATTTTATAAAGGATCTGATGACAAAATACTTTCTGACTTGCTCTTGGGAAGGGTAGGTCATCAGACAAGCATAGGGAGGATGAGAGGCCATGCAAGTTAACATGAAGTGTTCACAATCTCCACATAGCGTGAACAAGTCCAAACTTGGTCTAGTCATGGTTGTGCCAATTAGTTTAATACTCTGTATTTAGTTCCAAAGGTACACAGAAAGTGGAGACTGCAATACTCTGCAATGTTTTATAAGGAATCCTAAAACAAAATAATTTTTAACTGGCTCTGGGGAAGAGTAGGCTTGCAAGCAGGCAAAGGAAGCCTGATAATGTCCCCAGGAACAAACAAAATTTGACATGTATTGGAATATGGTGAACTAATCAAAATCAGGTCTAATCATGGTTGTGTAAATTATTTCAATTCCTAAGAAAGAAAAAAAATAGACATGGAAATGAAAATATAAAAAGCCGCAAGCTTTTATTACCTTTAAATATTTTCTAGTCAGTTGGCTGAGTATTTGTGCTTTCTTTGCTTTCTTGATATCTTTTTTGAAAATTTGTGAATCCTTAGAAAAGTTTTCACTTCATGGCGTTTTAATAAGTTCAGAGTACTTTGTTCTTGTTAAAGTTCAGCATGTATTATTGAAGATCATAAATGTTACATTGGTGTGGAGAAAATATTTTAGAAATGCTCTTTCAAAGTAAAGAAAACATTGCAACTACCAGATTACTGTGCTATCAGCTGTGAGTTGTGTGCCACCTTGAATAAGTATTTTATTTTAAATTGATGATTTTAAGAAAAACTACAAGGTCTTACATGCATTTTTTAACATATGCTGTAAATTCAGATATATTATTTTATATTAAGCTTGTATTTTGTTGCATCAGCTTAAATTACATGACCTTCACACTTAAATGGGTACATTCCATACATGCAGGATAGTGTCTTAAATTACGTCTTACTCAACTTAAAGTGGAAGAAAAGCGTAAAACGGTATGCATGCATAGTTTTTTTTTCTTTTTTCATTCAACCAATGGGTTGAACAAAAAAATCTCACAGATCCCTGCATGAACAGAAATGATGTAGATGCAGGGATCTCCCCCACTGTTTTATTGTATTCAGACAGGGAACTCTCCCCTGTCAGAATACACAGATCAACACTGCAGCCATTGGTTTCATGCACTGATTGAATGCTGGTTTACCAGCATGACCATTTGACAGAAGCCAGGTGTTAGACCATCTTTTGTTGAACAGACAGCAGTACACCTGCTGTGTACCTGCTGAGCTGGCTGAATTTTGGTAAGAGTATACCCAGCTTGAGCCTAACTATTACTTATCTTTAAAATGTTCCCTCCCCTTTGGGTGTACTTAGGGACTTATATCTGCTTCAGTCACTTGACTATGGGTCAGGAATTCTGGGAGCTATGATGTAATCCAAAAGCTTCCATATCATATTGTCAACACTGTCCTCCTGCAGCAGCTCAATGACACGGGGATGATCACATGATCGGACTGGAGCAAATTAAAAGTAAGTGTACACATCTTTTTTGCATACAGTTTAGGCAGGATAGGTAGGAGGAAACATTTTTGAGAATAGTTAGACTTTTACTTAACTGCTTTCTCGCCGCCCTATAGCAGATATACTGCTACAGAGTGGCAGGGGTGAGCAAAATCACGTATCTATATGTGATTTTGCATTTCCGGGTAGGGGGCGCGTGCGAGCCCTGCACACGCCCTACCTGCACTGCTATTCGCAGCCTCAGCTATCAATCACCGGTCCCGCCCAGTGATTGCTCGCTGGCACCCAGTGATTGCAGAGCATTACCGACGGAGGGAGAGAACTGTAAGTAAACAACACAGATCTCTCCCCGGTCAGCTACTGCACACTGCTATGCATGGCTTTGCATAGCAGAGCCATGCAAAGCAATGTGCTTACAGTGAAGCACAGACACACACAGCACACAGTAAAACAGCACACAGTTAACCCTTTGATCGCCCCACATGTTAACCCCTTCCTGCCCAGTGCCTTTTTATTAACACTGATCACTGTATTGGTGTCACTGGGGATGTCAGTGACACCAAGTCTGTTTTCTCCAGTATCAGAATGCCTGCTGCAGTCCCGCAGTCCAGCTATAAGTCACTGATTGCCGCCATTACTAGCAAAAACAAAAAATAACAGATTCCAGTTTATATACTGACATTTGTAAATGCTATAACTTTCACATAAAACATTTAATTTACACGCATTGGGATTTTTGTTTAGCAAAGACATATAGCAGAAAACATTTTGGCCTAAATTTATGACGAAATTTGATATACATTTTTTTTTCACTGAAAATGTTTAATAGCAAATAGTAAAAAAATATTTTTTTCTCAAAATTGTTGGTCTTTTTTTTTATAATGCAAAAAATAAAAACCGCACAGGCAATAAAATACCACCAAAAGAAAGCTCTATTCATGGGGAAAAAAGGACGTAAATTTCATTTGGGTGCAGTGTTGCATGACCGCGCAATTGTCAGTTAAAGTAACACAGCCCCATAACGCAAAAAGTGGCCTGGTCAGAAAGGGGGTAAATCAGGATTTATATAGCGCTAACAGTTTGCACAGCACTTTACAATATAAGGGAGACAGTACAATTACAATATATTTCAGTACAGAAGGAATGTGAGGGCCCTGCTCGTAGAGCTTACAATCTAAAGGAAGGGGGAGGTGATACAAAAGGTGATAGCTGCAGGGGATGATCTGGTGGAGGTGATTCAAGTACAGTTCTTAGGTGGAGGTGGGGTAGGCTTCCCTGAATAAGTGACTTTTCAAAGATCACCTAAAGGCAGACAGGGTGGGGGCTGACCGCACATACTGTGGTAGGGAGTTCCAGAAGATGGAAGAGGCTCTGGAGAAGTCCTGGAGGCTAGTGTGGGAGGAGGTGAGCTAGAGTGGAAGATATCTTGGGAGGAGTGGAGTGGGCAATATCTGCATATGAGGTTGGCAATGTAGCTAGGGGCAGTGTTGTGGATGGCTTTGTAAGCTGTGGTTAGTATTTTGAATTTTATACATTGGGTTAATGGAAGCCAGTGAAGGGATTGGCAGATAGGGGCAGCAGTCGCTGATCGGTTGGTAAGGTGTATGAGTCTAGCAGCAGCATTCATAATAGAGTGAAGGGGGGATAGTCTGCGTAACGGTAGACCAGTGAGGAGGGAGTTGCAGTAATCAAGGCGGGATAAAACCAAGGTGTGGATAAGTTGTTTTCTGGTGTCATTGGTCAGAAAGGGGTGGATTTTGGAAATGTTGATGTGGCAAGATTTAGCCAGTGATTGGATATGGGGCCCAAAGGAGAGGTCAGAGTCTAGGATTACACCTAGCACCCTGACATGAGGGGAGGACCAATGGTTATGCTGTTGATCTTAATGGTAAAGTCATGAGTGGGGGATCCGGGGGGAGGAAATATTACAAGCTCGGTTTTGGAAAGATTGATTTTAAGGCAGTGGTGTTATATCCATGCTGATATGTCGCTTAGTAGATTTGTGATATGTGAGGTGATTGAGGGGGTGAGCTGGGGAGTGGAGATAGAGATCTGGGTGCCATCAGCATAGAGGTGGTATTGGAAGCCATGGGAGGTTATCAGTTGGCCCAGGGAGGAGGTGTAGAGAGAGAAAAGGAGAGACCCAAGGACAGAACCTTGGAGTACCCCAACAGAAAGAGGGAGAGGAGCGGAGGAGCAGGAGTTGTATGTGACACTGAAAGTGCACTGAGAAAGGTAAGAGGAGAACCAGGAGAGAGCAGAGTCACGGAGGCCGATGGAATGGAGTTTACTGAGGAGGAGCGGGTGGTCAACTGTGTCAAAGGCAGCAGAAAGGTCAAGGAGTATGAGCATGAGGTTTTAGCAGTTAGTAGGTCGTTAGTGAGTTTTAGTAGGGCAGTTTCAGTGGAATGTTGTGGGTGGAAGCCAGACTGTCGGGGATCACGAAGGTTGTTGTCAGTGAGGCAGCTGTTCTTACAGGTGTGAACAATGCACTGGAGAAGTGTGTTTACTGTTTTGCCTGCAAATTGGGTTGTAAGTTTGATGAGCCACTCTCATGATTACTACACTGCATTTCTCTCCTGCAGTACTGTTTTTTGAATCAACTTTACTGCTAACTGGGTCAACCCTCTTATCAGTACTAATAATGCTGATTTAATCCTGGTTCACACTGAAGTAGCACAATTTAAAAGCTGCAGGTCAGTGCGATTTTGGGTGCAACTTGCCTGACATCTGTTCAACTCAATGCACAAATGTCTATGCAAGTTGCACCTGAAATCGCAAAAAATAGTGAACCTTTTTTTCGAATTGGTGCAGCACTGCATAGTCAGAGTTGCACCAGTTTGAAAGGTTCCATTGCTGATAATAGGTTGCGACATGTCATGAGATTTGGAACTGTGAACAAGGGCTTACTGTCCAGAGGGGAAAATGTAGACAGAGAGGTGTCATGGGAGGCTGAACTGGTTATCCAGAAAGCTCAGTTGTTTTATCACAAACTCTGTGGGGTTTACTTACTAAAGCTGGAGAGTGCAACATCTGGTGCAGCTCTGCATAGCAACCACTCAGCTTCCAAATTTTATTGTCAAAGCTTAATTAAAAAAGCTGAAGTTAGAAGCTGACTGGCTACCTTTCACAGCTGCACCAGATTTTGCACTCTCTAGTTTTAGTAAATCAACCCCCATGTGTCAGATGCCTAGCTGTGCAGTTTGGAATAGTATGCATTAATCACAAGAGTGGCCTACACAGAATTATAAATACTGCTGAGTGTAAAACAGTAGACATATCTGTATGTCAGCTGTTTATTTTATATTTTTATCTTTCAGCATGTTACTTGTGTATATCTGCATGTAACAGCTATCTCCAAACCTTTAGACAGCATATTTAAAGATACATGTTCTTTAAATGAAACGTGCAATTGGCTCCCTTGTGAAAATACTAGCTTTCAGGCTTCATTGCAGATTTTTTGGCTTTAGTGCTTGAGGAGTCACTGCTCCAGAGCATATGGTACATGTGGGCTTAAAGATGTAAGATGACACACTGCATAGGTATGCATACACTCAGAGGCATCCCTAGGGTTGGTGTCACCCCTTGCGGTAACACTCCCTCTGACAAGACCTGCAGAATGGAGCGGATCTGTGGATTGAGCATAATGGATCAGACTCCGATCCATTATGCTCAATCCATAGATCCAATCCATCCTGTGGGGATTGTCGGCTTTCTTTACAACTTACCTTTTCTTGTAGCGGGTCTGGTGTCACCTCGTATAGGTTGCATGCCGATGATCCCAGCAGGATCCATCCTGTGGGGATCGTCGGCTTGCTTTACAACTTACCTTTTTGTGGAGCGGGTCCGGTGTCACCCCATGTGGTCGGTGTCACCCTGTGCGGACCGCACCCCCCGCACCTGCCTTGGGACGCCACTGCTTTAACTGCATGGTACCAAGACTGCCCAGGGACAGTTTATACCTGTTCTACGTTAATATATATGTGAGATGGGGAAACAGCTCTCATTGTTTGAACACTGTTTGTGTGGAGTAAATTAAATGTTTTGACTAACATTCTGCGGTTTAGCCACAAGATGTCACTGTTTTCCTAACACAGCCTCAGACTGCATAGATATTTCTATATTCATGAAGAGGTGGGGGTTTCACACAGTTTAGAGAGAACAGGAAGGGGAGAGAGCAGCCATGTTCTGGAGAATGGTGAATGAGGGGGGCCGTGTGAGCTGAGAATCTGATGACATCCAGGTGTGGGAGCATCCCTCCGTAACCAGAGCTGCAGCTAAGTGAAGCTGATGAGATTGCTGCCAGGAAGATGATGAGATTGCTGCCAGGAATGCTGAGGAGATTGCTGCCAGGAATGCTGATGAGAGCAGAGGAACTAAGAAACATATACGGCGGGACCGCATGCTTGTTGGAGAGACATTTATTCTGTTTAGAGTCACCAGCGGATGCAAAGCAGACACGGGTTGGTAGGATCGTGCACGCACCTCATTTCAGTGTTGGCGCCTTGAGACCAGGCCTATAGTTAGTTAGTTAGGGTCTCTGTTTGCGTCAGGCCACAAGTGTTGTTACTGATCATTGGAAGGACTCCACAACTTAAAGTGACATTTCACATTGGAGAGCTAATAAAATCCTACAAACTCAAGCCAGACTGGCGTTTTGCTCAGAAGGAATACTCAGGCACATGCCACAGGACCAGTTATGGGAGGGGGAATACTGTAGATTTGTGTAAGATTGTAAGCTGTTGTGCTGCACCACAGGCTAGCCCATACCATACACCCATACACCGATTCCTGCTCTTTTAGGGTAATAACGGGTAAGGTGTGGCAGCTTAGTTGTGCCCGCCAGTAGGTAAATTACTACTCTTTCTGCCTTCATCATCAGAAGGCGCCGTGCTGTGCAGCACAAGGTTCTCAGCCTTTGGGCTGGGTGTATGTAAATTTATTGTATGTTACCAGCATTTGTGGTTGTGTTTATTTGCCACATCTAACTAAAATTCTGTTGTGGCAAAAGCTGGTGTTGGGGTTGCTTTCATCGTTCGTGACTTTACTGTATCCTGGGGAGCCCACCCCGGTACACGGCCTACATATAGATAGCACACAACTCCCAAGGTAGGTACTTGTGGACCTGCCCAGACACCATACTATTGGTTAGTGGTGTTCCATTCATCTGAATGCAGGCAATCCCCTTTACTGGTTTACTGGGAAGCAGCAGCTGCAGGGACACAACCATTATTTCAGGTACTTATATAGCGCCGTCAATTTACACATCACTATATATATATATATATATATATATATATATATATATACATATATATATTTATATATATTGTACATTCACATCCATCCCTATTCCTCAAGGGGTGTACAATCTAAGGTCCCTAACTCACATTCATACATACACATACTAGGGCCAATTTTAGACAGAATCCAATGAACCTGCCAACATATCTTTGGAGTGGAGCCACTAGTCCCAATTTGGCAGCCATGAAGGTGTGCCTGCATACACACTGTCCGCAATTGTGAACATGCACCAGCACCTGCAGGCTGCCAAATTGGGACCAGTGGCTATGTCCATGCAGCTGCTGCTTCCCAGTAAACATGAATGGAACTGCCTGCAATCAGATTCATGGAACACCTGTGAAACCCATGCCGGTGAAAAACCAACCTTTGAATGGGTGTACGCATAGGTACGCCAATGAAAATGAGGCCTACCAGTTTAAAGCATATTTAAAATGCATTTAATGATTTTAATAAATACATAACTGTATTCACTGGTGTTTTTAATTGCAGCCTGGATTTCAAGCGATATTAATCCCAAAAGCACACATTTATTATATTGCAGTTTATTAATTCATAAATGTGATGGCTGCATTAATTTTCTTTCATTTATTTTTATCCAGAGATCCTGCCAGTAAATCTGTTAATTTTTAACAGAGCAAGCTCTCCTGCAAATGTAGCAGTTAGAGGCATGACACTAACTATTTACCACTGACAGAGAAGTTTACTAGGATCAGCTTTTATTTATTCATGAAAAATCTGTATCCCAAAAGGAAAAAAAACTGTTTCTGTAGCTGCTTGTGTAACTGCGGTGTGATTTTGGCTTCAATTTGTCAGTGTATCTAAATCCGCTAGTGCATCTAACACTCCTCTATCTGAGACTGACAATGTTGCTGTGAGGACAGTCTAAGAACGCGTGTTAATGTCCAGATCACAGGTGAAAACAGTGGGCTAAAAGCCTAAAAATAAAGAAAACTAAATGCAGCAACCACATCTAAGAACTGATAAGCTGCAATATATTACAATTTTGGTTTTGGGTTTAATACCACTTTAAGAACTTCTACTCATAAATAAGCATAAATGAAACATGCAAAGTCCTATAAAAAGCAATGTAATACAAATGAAAAAATTCACTATTACCAAATGTAGCAAAAAGGTATGTAACATTTGAGAAATGAATCACAAACTTGATGCATCTGTAGGTTTCAAATATTTTTGTTAAATAGAAACAAAGAAAAGTGGCGGCAGAAAAAAGGCCAAGAGGTCCATGGAGTCTGGCCATTTTTTTTAGACATGTTTTGAATTTTTATTTTTGTTAACATTTTTGCCTGAGCGTAGATCTATGTTTGCATGTGTGAAAGCACTTACTGATGACTGACTCACTACCTCTGCTCATTGTCTGTTCCAAGGATCAACTACCCTTTCAGTAAAACAATACTTTCTAACATTAGTTTTGAATTTTCCTCCAGTTAGTTTGAGGCAATGTCTTCATGCTCTTGATCTTTATTTCATATTGAAAATACTGCCCTCCTGAACCTTATTCACCCCATTGATGTATTTAAAGGTTTCAGTCATGTCTCCCCTTTCCCTTCTTTCCTCCAGACTGTACATGTTAAGTTCCTAAAGTTGCTCTTGATATGTTTTATCCCCCAGACCTTTCATCACTTTTGTTACCCGTCTCTGGACTTGTTTTATCTTATCAATTTTTTTTTTGTAAGTAAGGTCTCCAGAACTGGACACAGGATTCTAAAGGAGGTTTCACCAAAGATTTATATAGGGGAATCAGGATCTCCTTCTTCCTACTGGTGACCCCTCTAGTAATGCATCCTAGAGCTCTATTTGCATTTTCACTACCTGGTCACACATTTGCTCATTTTGCAATCATCTGAATTCAGTACCCCCAAAACTTTTTCTTCTGTAACGCTGGCCAACACTGTACCCACAATGTTGTACTCTGTCAATGAATTATTTTTCCCTAGGTGCATTATTTTAAATTCAGAAACATTGCTTTGACCCATATTCCAGCAATGCCAATGTTCCATGTTACAGACACCTCCAGGGATAACAACCCTATTACACACCTTTTGTATCATCAGCAAAAAGACATACCTTACCCAACAAACCTTTAATTATATCACTTACAGTGGATATAAAAAGTCTACACAAATAAATAAACTGACAAATAAATTGAATAATAATGCAGACTTTTGTCACTTGTAATATCCAAGTCTTAAATGGTAGAATTACCAATGTCAAAAATTACAGCTCATTGCACATATGGATCCTACAGTTTTTCCTAAATATTCTGGTCAATATTGTTCTTTTTTTTTTTTTCTTCTTTTTTTTCTAAGCCTGTCTGATTGGATGATCACCATTGGGTAAACAGCAGTTTCCAAGTCTCAGATTGCTAGGTCAATTCAAGATAAACTCCCTTAGGAAGGTTGCACCATGTTTTACATTTCTTTGGAGATGTTGACAACTAGATATGTTGTAATCCAAGCATAAACATGCACACTACTGTTGCTATTTGAGCTGGATATGAACTGTTTACTGGGTCTGCATACAGTGTAACTATTTATGAGATTGAGCAGACTTTGGGAGTTATTAAAGACTAATTGATTTTTTTAAGTCAAAAGGCTACCCTTTACAGTGTCTAGTGACTATCTGTATTATTAAATGTCACCATATGTACCACATTACCTACATGATAATGACACTGTTATGTCAGTACTGGCTCTTTACTATAGCCTCATCAGTAAGTGTGTGCCTATTCCCATGTCTCTTTGAATTACCTGGGTGTTTCACATTATCTTCCTTTATAAGTGCCAACATACTTTCAGCACAGTATCTTCTCCAAAATGGATAGTGGATTTCATAGATAGAGACATCAGTGGTGTTAGAAACACTCTCTGGTAATGCTAATAATATATGCATGTTGTTTCAGGTGAAAGCCCTTTTTAAATGTGTCACTGATTTTGCCTTTTTACTGTAAGTTAAAGTAATGTTTTTCAGTGGCTTACTTAATGATTCTAAGCATCTCAGCACTGCTTGTTAAATTGTAATTTGTGCATTTTAAACTCCCTTATAGCCTCTGGCTTTGACCTAATTTTGTGAAGGGTTTGGCATGGCAATTAAAACAGATGTTACTAAATTATACAGTTGTTGTAAAACAGATTACATGACCGTAGAGGAAAACATAGGAACTAAATAAAAGGATTATCACAATTTGCTTGATATCCCAAATATTCTGAGCAGCTGATGGTTCTTTATCAGTCATACATTGCTCTTTCACTGCAACCTTTTCAAATTTACCAGTAAAATTGATTATAGAGCACAAAATGCTTAAAATTGTACTGCCACAGTGGCTATGAGTTTAAAACATAATTTTCTCTTCTATCTTGTTCCTTTTCAAGTGTGTTGTCACTAGAACATAAAACATGTATCAAAAGATAACCCAAAAATGATGGACACCTTTTTTTGTCTTGCAGTATACTGTATATTATACTGTATATTGATTATGCTGTCTGTTTTTTTAGTCAGTGAAAACACTCAGGCTTTTTTTGGCATTACTACCATTATCGTTTTGACAGCTTTGGCTGTATGTTCAGTTCTAGGTCAGTTCGCACGGCTAGTCAAATATGACAACATGACAAGATTAAGTTAAACTGCAGTTTTCTGATTTATATAAGGACATTTTTGTTAATGTTTGCATAGTAATTTTGAAGTATTTCTTATAAATTAACAAAAGCACAATGGGCATGTCATGTCAACATAGGGGAAATACACTTTTTGATACAAAACGCAAAAAAAAAAAAAAAAGCATTGATAACACATTGACAAAAAAATACTTTATTCACATTAGGGAAACATCATTTTTACAATAGGTTAAATAAATAAATTAGATAGATCTTGGGGTTAATTTGTTAGCAAAGAATGATGTGCAGACAGTAGCAACAAACTGGCAGCCATCTGAAAATCAGCTGATCGGTAATGTTGCTGTTGGTTTTTTTTTCACTGTAAAGAACCCATTACCTGTTTGCAATAGCTTATTTGATAATCAAATATCACTTGCTTATGAGGGAAATGCTTAAAATGCAACATACTGTAGGTAAACTGTATTTCTTGTGTGTAGATGTGCAAGATTTTAGATTGATTGTGGATAAACCATTAGAGGGTTCACTTGAATTAACCCTGTGAGCAGGTATTTTGTAGCATTTAAGGGTTTCCATTTTTTGCATGATGTTGCCATGGCGCTGAAAAGTATCATGGGTATTGAGGCTTTGAGGATTATCACCAACTCTGAAGATTAAGCGCTTTAAAAAGAGCTTTGATAGGGTGCAGTAATACTAATGGCTACCATTAACTTTGAAGACAGTCGGCCAAGGAATAAAGATAATTAAATTTGTAGAGACCATGATCAAAAGCTTATGGTTATTCCATGTGATATTCACAATTGGAAATTTGTAAACTCAAAAGACAGTACTTCTTCATGGTCTGTGATATCACAATTGAAGCAACATGGCAAGAAAAAGACATCCTTGCACAGTGACCTCTTTATTTAATATATATCTACATGAATAAATCTCTTTTATATGGGTACTGTTGTTAAACATCATGGATCTCTAGCCCCGGAGGACTAAAAATATTGAAGCAGGCAAAGAGGTCAACAATGAAAAGAGAAAACCTTTTATATCCTTAGCCTTCATTTTTGTTCTCTAAGGAAAACATTTAAACATTTTCTAAAACAATATACAGTGCCTATTAGTATCATTTTCTTTGAAAATCTATTCAGTAATATTTTCTGTTTTATGTAGTATTCAGCACTCACACGGATTACTAAGTACTCTTTTGCTATTTGGTAATTAAATGTCCTTTTATCTAGTCTGAAAGTTTACCCTCATGTCTTTTGATGTGACCTTAAAACGATCAACTTTCCACTTAATTTTCAAGTTCCACTTTTGTGATCATATCTCTTGTTTTTTTGCATCTTTTTATGGGTGAAAACATTTAATTACGGTAGTTAATACTTGCAAATTATATTCTCAATATTCTTTATTAAACTGGATCTTGACTGTGGAATCCACATCCAAAACAGTCAAGAAATTGGCTAAAAGCAAGACACTAGTATTGCCTGCAGGCTTTCTAAAGCTGATCTTTTTCCCAGGACTGACTTACCATATCTCTTTCTGCACTATGTCTACACTATACGGCAACAACCATCCTGATAGAAGATCAGAATGATTCCTGCTCATGTCAGATTTTTCTGCTTGATGACCTGGAGAAGCACATATCCACAGAATCAGGCAGCAGAATGATAAATAAGCTGCAGGATAAGTGAAGGAGTTACAGATCTTCCCAAGGAAATAGTACAAATGTTGAAGTAGAATTAGAAGGCAGCAGGAGAGGCAGACGAGATGTAGGATGGTATTTTTTGCCCTTTACCTGAATTAAGAAAAATAGCTTCACCACTTTCTTTCCAGCAGGCCCTTGGAAGAGTAATTTAGAGCACAGTAGTAGTATTACCAACTGTCAATATAAAGTTCAGGAAGGACCCTTCAATTTCCCTGTATTCTGTCCCTGGATAGAATCATTTCTAGTGTCACAGCAGTTATATTTAAAGGAAAGAGACAGTGCAATTAATATAGAAGTGTGCCTGAGACTGCATAGAGATCTGAGTGCCATGGAGATGCTCAGGACACAATAAAGATGTCCTTTCATGAAACAGAGATCAGCGCCACTCCTAAGGATCGTTGCTGATCTCACATCATTAGTGGTTTAGGAAACAGAGATGATCAGTGGAGAACATGTTCTCCGCTGATCATCTCTGCACACAGATTGCCAGTAAATGAAGGAGCGATGTCAGCCCTTCACTGGCTATCTGTGTTCTCCCTCCAGATTCTCCAGCCCAGAGCTGGAGAATCGGGGGAACCACAAACTAAGTAGCGGTAAATTACCGCTGCTTAGTAAACGGTGTTTGACTGATCTCTTACTGTAATCTCACAAGAGTATAGTAACAACAGCCATTTTCCAACATTCAAAGTGTTTGTAGATCACTTCTCTCTTCATTTGGAGAAGCGATCTACACCTCTTCATAAAAAGGCATTCAGAGGAGAACTCTCTCCTCTGAGAATGCCGGAGAACTGAGCAGCGGTCATTTACCGCTGCATGATAAAAGGACACCATAGTCACAAGATGCTCTGAGAAGCTCTAAGACAGGATACTCTAGGGTCATGAAGGGGCACAGAATGCTGTGGAATTACAGCATTCTGTGACGTCACTAGATTACTCTGGAGCACGGGAGATACTGGAGTCACTGCAGACACATAAGTTCGGGGGTCACTAGGATGACTGGAGCCATTGGAGACACAGATGTCACTGGAGTGTTCAAGTGACAGAGAGTCACTAAATGCACAGAAGTGCTGGGGGTCATGGGAAATGATAAACTCACAAGAGCGTATAGGAAAAACAGCTTCACCTATATACTTAGAAAAATGAAAATTCCCTTGCAAAGTAAAAGTTCACTTTGAAAAGTGCACAAGCTTTACTCATTTAGTAAACCAGCCACCGTGTAGCTATGGAAAAGCACCTACAGGTATATAATATCAAAGAGACATTTTGGGTTTTATTATAGAGCTCATTGTCACAGATGTTGAAAAATGGAGCCGACATGACATCTGTGAATGTGCAAATCTAGGGAGAAAGTTAATATATTATTCACTCGCAGAGGGGATCTCCGAAGATTTCATAGACAAAGTGCTAGAAAATGACAAGGTTGTTACAGGGGCTGAAGGACATCACTCAATATTTGTAGTCTCTTCCACTTATCTCCTTCATTGAGATGATAAAAAAAACTCTGTAATAAGGGGCAGCAGGCAGAGCTTCTTGACAGTGATAGCATTAAGTCTGCAAAAATTGATACAGGAGCAGAGAGAATCAACATTTTTTTTTAAAAGGAAGCCTGTCCTAACAGGAGAAGAGGAATTTCATGTAAAGATCTTTTGGAAATTTTCAAGGATATATTCCAATATGGCCTTGGTCTCTGGGAGACTGTGAGGATATATCCATTATCCAGGATTACTGGAGGATGGGTATATGCTGTGTTTGGAGAAAACATCTTGGTAATCCACTCAATAACCCAGAATGGGAGAGGTTGTCTTAGAGATAGCTAGAGGAAGAGACTTGACTGAAAAGCCTTTGGTTGGTGAGACATATGGAGTGATAAGAGGGCTTTCAAGTGAGCAATTGAGAGGACACACAGCATAGGGCTGAAGAATGTGTTAGAGCCAGGATGGGCCAAGAGTGGGTGTAGAAGTGGCTTGTGGTAAAATGAAGAAGGAGATGGCCTTGTGTTGGTGAGGCACATCCAGAGACATAATTTGGTAACAGGTTTTAAAAATAATACTTTTTTTAGAAGTACTTTTGTAGAATATTTCTGTTTTACCTGTTCCACAGTTCTTTCACAATATTTTAAAGGTTTTTAGGTTGTTGTACATATTATTTTGACTGGTAGATCGGAGACTGAAAACACATATCTATAATTGGATCTTCCTCAAGAACAGTTCATTAGTCGACATTTATCAATGTCCTTTTTTAGATTTCCTGTTGTGTTATACTATACAACAAGAGTGTGATTTCTTCTATTTGCACATTTAGATCATTGGCTTAAATTCAAAAGTTAGAGATTTATGTTCCAAGCCAAAACATCTGGTATATACACAATTATAGAAATCAGTAGGGGCCCATTTGAAAGTTGCATCTGGCTGATTTATTACGTGGAATAATGCAGGTGGATGTGCAAATATTGGCTGATGGGTTGTATGTTTGATTCAAATGAAGGAGGAAGGAATATGATGAGATGAGAAACTAATGATCTGGAAAAGTTAGAGAAAATAGAGGCATGATTAAAATACAATTGTGTAGAAATGTTGTTGAACCCATAAGAATGTTCTGGATTTCTTAATAACCACTAAATTGTGATCTGATATTTAATTGACTTTTAAGTCCTAATATTAATCAAAGATGAGTCTATTTTAACGCACAATACATTTCAAATTCTACATTGTCCTAAAGTTTATATGATCAAGGTATTTTTTTTTAAATGTATGTAAATACCATCTAGAAAAGTAATTGAAAACAGGTGTTCCACTCAATGTATGTACTAGATGTACGTAAGAGGCACTTTGTATACAGCCATATTGGGGAGGGGAAGGGAGGGAAAAATACTACTAATGGGGCCATTAGTTTAATAATTTCAATCCTTCTTATCTAGATCTAGGATGCTGTCCATCTAGGCAAGATGGTGCATGTCAGGATGTTCTGTGCTGAATCACACTCCTCTTCTGTCAGCGGTTGCTGTCAAGCTGCTTGTGTATACTTACTTACTCATTCTTTTCCAGAGAGCACTACAGTGGTTATTGGTGGCAAAGCATTTTGAGGGGGTGGGTCTTCCTTTCTGAAACTTTTTGTTTTGTCATTTAATGCTGTTAATTTGCTAAAGAATTAAATGTTTTTTTTTAAAAATAAATTTCCAGTTTGCAAGGGAATTTGTATTTAGCTTAGTAAATGAGTTGAAAATTCAATTTGCAAAAAATACCCAGTCACATGCAGGATTTTTGCTTGCACAAAATTGGATGAATAAAGTCAGCACAACCTCTTCTTATTTATTAAAAACAGGTAAATGTGCTTCCAACATGAAAATCCAATTTGATATTTGAACAGCCTATTCACCTTCATTTGTGCTTTTGACCTGTTTTGCTGTGTAAAAAATTGTTGTAGTTTGGGCATTGATCTTTGCAACACAATTCTGTGTATGTGCAATATGGAATATTTTTTGTATAAAAAAAAATTCCATGAAGATTTATTAAAGCTAATCTCATATCCTACACATTCCTAGGTGCTTTTGATATGTGACAGACAGAAAGCTAGAAAGGTATTGGGCTCAAGGCAGACTCTTCTTAAACTAAGCTTTGCCTATGTCCCCATCACAGGCAAAGCTTAGTTTAATTCTATCTGTGAACTGCACACATTCAAATGATGAGGAAAGAAAAAAGGCTTATTATGTACTGGTTTTTTTTTTTAAATCATTCTTTATGTAATAAATAGTTTCATCACATACACAGGGCATTGCATGCAAAAACATTGTCTTGGGATCCACAGGCATAGCTAGCATTTAAAAAAAGTTAAAGTGTGAGCAGAAAAAATTTGTAGTCACAGCAGAGTGATTAGTATATTATCTATAATCTTTATTTTGTAGAAAAATGAAGACTGTAGTCCATGTACAGTACTGTCACCCATTGTCTCACAGTTAGAGGTGAGGAGAAATGGGGACGTATGCCTTGGCCACGTTTGACAACTGCAGTAACATGGAATTTTCCAGGCATTGGGGTGAGGTGAAGAAAAATTTCTGCTGGGTTGTCTGATAAAGAGAAACTGGTGATTTGTTGTATGATCTCTAGGACAGATCACCAAAAAGTGTGCAAACTAGGCATTCCTAAAAAAACGTAAAAACATATAAATTTCTGTGCTACAATGCCAGAATGTTGCAGATAGTCATGGAGAGAGTATGGCTAAAGTAGCTGATGTTCTCTACCACCTGGTTACAATCTTGTAAGACATTTATTGGTATTATTGCGTATTGTTGCAAAGACTAAGTTTCTATCTTTTTGTTTCTTTGAAAATGTGATACCTTCCATATCCAAAAAAACATGATCTCCTTATGTGTGTGCATAGTATATTAATTCAGGATATGGAAGTGACAAGGCCTGACATATCGGGTCCTTGAATGTGCATGTCCTTTCAAAAGCAGTTAGTTCCCTTGTAAATTGTTGTGGGAAGGGGAGATAATGCAGTAAATGAGATAGTTGTAATTGTCTCCAACTGTCCAGTGTCGGCACTTCTCGTGTCTCAGAGCGGGAGGAGAGGTTAGACTACCCGGTATTAAGTCTTTCAACCTGACTAAACTATTGTTGGCCCATCAACTAAAGTCGATGCTCAAATGAAAATCCGTAAAAGAAGGTGAATCCAGTCATCAAGGGAAAAGGAGGAAAAAACCCAAACATTCAGTGAGACTGGAGAGAAAGGGTGACACCTCAAAATCCCTGGTGACAATAGAAAGTGAGTAGGAGCTCTAACTGGAGCTATTAGGCTTTCAAATTAATGAAAAGCCAACAGTACATTAGGGGTTAACCCCAATCTTACCCATGGTAGATGGCACAATGGTATTTCACCATGTGGTTCCACTCCAACTCCACTCTCCACCAATGGGGGCATGCAAGATATATAGACTAATAGTGCAGTATGTCCTTATATAAAAGTTTATTAAAAGTAAAATATTGCACTTACAATTGGTTAAAAATATAAAGCTGTCAAAGACAATCACGGGGCTGCAGCAATCCCAATACCATACACAGATGTTCCAGCCGGGAGCCGTTCAGCATGGTGACGTCAGGTTAAGTGCCACCCAATGCATTTCATCATACGTTTAAAGTTTTAAGGGGCGTGGCCAAATGTCAGCCACCATGCTCTATATATACAGCATGGACGAAGAAGGACTTTCTTCTTTACGCTTGAACAACAGGAAGTAACTGATCAAGCTCACTGAGTAAGCTGGCTGTATTCCCATCTTGTGGAAAGAAAAGGGTAATGCGCCCAATACTTACAACCAAGCTCACTAGGTAAGCTGGCTATATCCCCATCTTGTATAGAAAAGGGGAAATGCACCCAATATTTTTTTAAAAAAGGAAAAAGAGTATAAACATACACATACATAATATAATATATAAATGTCCCCAAAATTCCTGATTGTGTAAGTCTTCAACCTATATTCCTGAATAAAGGGCTTAAAACATACAATCCTGTAAAAAATGTTTTAAATTACTTCAAGGATGAAAAATAAATTATAATAATCTGGGTAAAAAAAGACAAAAAATATAAAAAATGTATGTGCATTGATTTTTTTTTTATTTGCATAAAGAGGAGAATCATCTCTCTTTAATAGGTATAAATAGTACATATTTGCCAAAACAAATACAGTATAAAGAATCTCCAATATAATATTATTATTCACCTCTTTATGCAAATTGAATACCTTTTTTTAATACACAAACTTTTTTTATATCTTTTAAATTTTTGTTTATTTTCTGGATTACTATCATTTATTTTCCTCCTTGAAGTAATGTAAACATTTTTTTACAGGATTGTATGTTTTAATATAGAATATAGGTTGAAGACTTACACAATCAGGAATTTTGGGGACATGTATATTTTATATTGTTTATGTTTATACATATAGTGTTTGTAAGCATTGGGTGCATAACCCTTTTCTTTCCACAAGATGGGGATACAGCCAGCTTACTCAGTGAACTTCCTGTTGGTCAAGTGTAAAGAAGAAAGTCCTTTTTCATCCATACCGTATATATAGAGCATGGTGGCTGACATTTTGCCACACTCCTGAAAACTTCAAATGTATGATGAAATGCATTGGGTGGCACTTAATCTGACATCACCATTCTGAACTGCTGCCGGCTGGAACATCTGTGTATGGTATTGGGATTGCTGCAGCCCCATGATTGTCTTTGACAGCTTTATATTTTTAACCAATTGTAAGTGCAACTTTTACTTTTAATAAACTTTTATATAAGGACATACTGCACTATTAGTCTTTATATCTTGCATGCCACTATTTGTGGAGAGTGGGGTTGGAGTGGAACCACAGGCTGAAATACCATTGTGCCATCTACCATAGATAAGATTGGGGTTTAACCCCTACACCCCTGCTGAATGAAATGATTTTCATTCATTTGAAAGCCCAATAGCTCCGGTAAGAGCTCTTACTTACTTTCTGTTGTCACCAGGGATTTTGAGGTGTCACCCCTTCTCTCCAGTCTCATTGAACGTGTTGGTTTTTTCCTATTTTTCCCTTGATGAGTGGATTCACTTTATTTTATGAATTTTTATTTGAGCATGGACTTTAGTTAATGGACTTTTCAAAATATTACTTTTGAATATTTGTTTTAGCGCTGCACTTTTTGCACTATACTATTTGAGGTTTGTATCATTCACCTGTGCTAGCTACCTTCACTATATAACTATGTAATCTGAGCACAGAAATGTATTTGGGTTCAAATCATTGTTGGAGCCCATACCCAGAAAAGTCTGTCTGTTTGTCCAGAGAGAACCGTGGTTTTCTTAATGGAGCTAGAATCTGTCATTTAAATTACTTTAAAATAGAATACAATGCCCTTCCGTCAGGTATCTTTTGCCACAATCAGATTATTTATATTCTAAATTCCCTGTTCACTGTGCCTAATTGAAACTCCCTTAACGTAACAATGGGATCAAATACAAATATGGACTTCCAAGACTGACAGAAAGTCACAAATAATGCACTCTTGATCTCCCTCAATACTGCTTTGGTAGACATCAGTTATAGAACACATATCAGAAAAGTAAAGCTGCATCCTCAGACTCCACAAAACGTCAGTGGCAGACAATCTGCCAGAAAAAGACCATATAACTGAGCTTCTAGGGCATAAAATGACCTATTTGTTTATGGTACACAATACTAACAGATAATATGAAAAATCTTTATTAATTTGCAAATATAACAAATGAAAAATTAAAAAAAAAACACTTTCCACCAACATTAATAGACAATGTTGCCTTAATACCAAATAATATGTCTAAACATCAAATGCACATGCATATATTCCACACATATATCGCCTATCAAAGCATTAAAAATCTGCATTCAGGACTGTATGTATCCTCCATCAAAAAATATCCCATGAGTGAAGCTGCAGAGATAAGGTAACCCTCAATAATTAGTGAACTAGAGGTGTGTTACCACATTCCTACTAGTACTCTAGGTAACCACTGTTCAGCATACCTCACACAAGCTATCAAAAGCATATAAGGAAAATAATAAAAAACATAAGTCATCTGGATAAATGAATCAACAATTTTTTTTCTTTTCTTTTGTTATCCGCGGAGGTGTGAAAAACAAAAACCCATAAGTGAACAAAAAACATTCAAATGCAAAACACAAACACAAAAAAATGCACTTAGGGGTGTGCTTTAGTCCATCCCCGAAGGGGTAGGACCTCTACCCTGATCCCCCGAGGGCACAAAGGCTCCTGACAGGGACAAAAGTTTCTACATGGTCCACCTAGCCAAAAGGCCTGGCAGATCCCTTTCCTTGATTTCCAAAGCCAACCATCAAGTACTAGGTCAAGGAGCTCTCCCAAAGAGAGCTCCCTCCCAGGAGCAGGGGAGGAAGAAACCTAATGGCCATGCATCCTCCCCCTAGACTTCAGGGCAGGCCCGAGGACCCACACACTCAATCCAAGTGAGAAAAAAACACTCAAAGGTGAAAGGTGACAAAACGATGGGAGAAAAATAAAAGCATATATACATAAATAAATAAATAAGTGGCTGTTCAATCGTGCACTGGCTAGGCCCTGAGGCCCGTAGCAAAAAAACTGCCCTGGACTTAGCCAAAAGGCCTAGCCCTAAAAGGTGCAGTGCAGAAAAAGTGTTAGAACAGTGACCATAGGCACTTTTCACACTTGGGATCCCACTCCCATGTGCTACTAAGAGCACCCCTGAGGCGACCACTCTCAGGGGGCACTGCTCCGCAAACTCTTTGCCTCCCCGGCCCATTTTTTTTTTTCTTTTAAGTCCGCAAACGTGCAGATAATGAAAAACCCGTAAGTGAATCACAAAAAAAGTGCAAGTGTAAAACACCACACGAAAAAGTGCACTTAGGGGTGTGCTTTGTCCTTCCCCCCAAAGGGGATGGACCACTGCCCTGATACCCCGGGGCACGAAGCTCCTGACAGGGACAATGTTCCCATTTTGTCCTCCTGGCCAAAAGGCCTGGTGGACCACCGTTCCTTGTGTCCAGCCGAAGCCAGACACCCAGTACTTGGTCAGGGGGCTCTCCCGAAAAGAAAACCCCCTAGGGACAGGGGAGGAAGGAACCAAAAGGCCACACATCCTCCCCCTAGACTTCAGGGCAGGCCCGAGGACCCACACCCTCCATCCTGTGAGAAAAAACACACACATAAGTAAGAAAAAGTGACTAAATGTGGGAGGTGTAATAAATTAAATAAATAAAAAATAAAAAAGTGGTCGTGCCAAATAGTGCACAGACCAGGCCCTGAGGCCTGTACAAAAATTGCCCTGGTCCTAGCCAAAAGGCTTGGTCCTAAGGGAGCTGTGCAGGAAAAGTGGAAACACAGTGACCATGTGCCATCTTCACACTGTGGGGTCCCACACCCAGGTGCTACTAGTGGCACCCCTGAGGCAACTACTCAGGGGGCACTGGTTTGCGGACTTTCTGCCTTCCCGACCCCTGGCCAGACAAGGTAGATCCGTCCAAATCAGGAGGAACTAGGTCCTTCCGGTCTCCTCGGGAGAATTACTCACGGGCCCCAGCTACTACTCGTGGGCACCACGCTTTCTGTTCCCCCGGTACTAGCCGTCCAGGCCCCCATCATTCCAGCAGGGGTACTATACAACCAGCCATCCCCGCAAAGCTAGAATGGCCATGAAGCACCCCCACTGGACACTGATAAGAACAGATACTACACTTGATCTTAGCCAAAAGGCCGAGAAGCGAACCGATAATATGATAATTACATTGTGGTCCAGGCATGCTGTATTAAAGGAGTGTAAAAATATAATCAACAATTTTGAGTAGTCTCTGCCTTTTTGGATCAGTTCTCTCAACAGTAATGCATAGAAATCTAAATATGGAAATCACTGGGGTTGATTTACTAAAGGAAAAGGAAAAACTTTTTTAGCTTTGGATAGAGTAGAGGTGGATTAGGACACCTGTCAGGTTTTTATTATTGTCTGTGCCTCCGTTAGATTCACCCTTAATTCGATTCACCTGGGGACATCCGTGTCCCTACTGGAAGATGTCCCCTCTATTACTTTCTGGCGACAACCCAAAATTTGGGATTTTCTTTTCATGTCACTTTCATTATTAATGGTAAATGAGACAAATAAAGAGGGTGAATCTCCCTAATGGGGATAGACAGCAGTAAAAACCTAATAGGTGTTCTTATACCTCTCCACTCTATTTGAAATAAAAAAAAAGGTTTTTCCTTTAATTATGCTTTAAGTAAATACGAATTATCTTTATATTGAATGAAAATAATATGAAAAAAATCACACACATACTGTATATAATTACCATTCAACATTGTATTTTTATTGGTATAAGAAGGGTATTTACAGTATATAAGTATGTGGTTTTTTATACTATTTTCATCCAATATGTGTCATGTATAAAGATATTTTGTATTTACTTAATTTAACTTTGTTGTTTTTGATACACCATGTGTGTCCTGTGAAAGCAGCTGAGTGGTATTTTACCGCATTTCTTGAAAGGATAAGTTTACCTTTGAGAACATGCTACATGTTCCACCCATTTTTAGGGTGGAACATGTAACATGTTCCCAATGCTGCCCCCCCCCTCCCCTCCCTGTGACAGAAGTATGGGGAGAAGTTCTCCATACTATATGTCAGATTTGAAAACAGAGCAGTTGTGCAGGGCCACAGAGAGCTTAATCTCAGGGATTCACAGAGTGAATGAATGAACTGCACATCCCGACAGCTTGTAGTTTTCAATTAACTACCATGGCACTGTGGAGTACTGGGGTATTTCATTGATTCTTCCTGTCAGTATATCTACTGGTCCATACATCCTGTATGGGCAAGCACAAGGGCGGACTGACAACTCATGGGGCCCCCGAGCAATAGGGGATCATGGGGCCCCTGTGTCCTTGCCCACACTCAAAAAAGCCTATAAAAAAGGTACCAGGGGTATTTCATGGGGCCCCCTACTGACCTCGAGTGCCTGAGTGCTTGAATGGTCAGTCCGCCCCTGGGCAAGCAGATATACAGACAGATCTGAAGGGGACCTGCATGACACCAGCGATCTACTGATTACTGGTGCAATGCTTTCCAGGCTCCTACAGACAAAAATAATAAATGCACATTTTTTTACCTGCAAAAAAATGTGCATTCATTATTTTTGTGCAAAAGATGAACTTATCCTTTAAAGTGGACAATACCATTTTGTGAATTGAGCCCATTGGTGTTAAACATTTTCTAACTGGAAAAAAATAATACACAGTTCATAAGACAGGTAAGAGTAACAAAATGAGTTCCAGAGAGTGCTTTCATCAACCTACATCCACATTTGTACTTTCATCAGTCTATACTTAGACAATTAGACAATTAGTACATAAATGGAATAATTTTTGCACTCCATTCCCTAGAGTGTTTATACAACAATTTGAGCAAAGACAGTATTTATATAGAACACAAATATCCCTTAAGTGACAAAAAAAAGACATGAAAGCAGTTTCTTGCACTTAGGAAAAGAGAACCCAAGAGAATAGCATAAATAGCACATTGTGTTCAGGGGATGTTACCACAGTAGGTACTATTACTCTTCAGAGAAGAAACTGGTGTTTAAAGTTTAATAACTATATAGATGTTCCATTGCACTAGTAGGAACATAATTCTACAAACAAACTATACATACATACAGGGGTCTACTTACGAAAGGAGTAGAGTATGTTCACATTGCAAAGGAATTTTCACTTATCTTAGTGAATGTGGCAACAAAAATCACTTTGCAAAGAATAACCAATCAACTGCAAGAAAAATTAAATAAAAACAGGATTTTTGCTTGCAAATGATTGGATGATTAACCATTTGACGCCCGGCCTATGGCCAAATGGCGTCCGCAAAAGTGCATTACCTTTCCGGGAGGCCGCCATATGGCGTCCTCCCGCACAGTTCGCGCTCTTGCAGAGCCGCACAGCGGCGCGATTTGTCACCGGCCGTGTACGGCCGATGACAGATCTGAGTACCGGCCCCCGTTGCTGGTACCATGTGACCTGCTGTGACCAATCACAGCAGGTCACATGACAGTTGTATACAATGGATGGCTTCATTCATGCCATCCATTGTATACTACTGCCTAGCTGTGAATGGTCACAGCTAATCACAAGCACATGTCATGTGATTAGCTGTGGCCAAATCACAGCTAAGCACAAGAAAATAAAAACCCTGAATGAATCAATGTCATTCAGGTAAATGCTTGCTTATAGCAAAGTAATTCTTTGATATAAGCAAATTGTGTAAAAAAAAAAAAATGATCACTTCCCCAAAGTAGTACAATGTTACTATGGTAACATTGTACTACTTTGGACATAGTGAAATATGAAAAAAAATCTTAAAAAAAAGAAAAACAATTTTATAAAAAATTTAAAATAAAAAAATAAAATAAAATATATATATATTTTTTTTTCACACTGTCACCAGTCAGTGTCCCTGATCACCGCCATGACAGTTATATGATGAAACTGTACTGCACTGGTGACAGTATGTAAAAAAAAAATAGTGAAAATAATTTTTTAAATTTTTTCATTTTCCGAAAAATTATGACAAAAAAGATACGACTTAAAAAAACTCGCAATGCCTCTTATGAAGTACGTCGGACTGTCTACTTTGAAAAAAGTGGTCATTTGGGGGATATCTGTACTATTCTGACATTCTTGGACTTCAAGAAATTAGATTGGCTGTCAGTGCTTCAGGATTGATCAATATTCAGATCTATACCATATGTGAACTCTATAACTTTCCTACAAACTAAAAAATACATCCTAATTTGGGTTATTTTCACCAAAGACGTGTAGTAGAATACATCTCGGCCTAAACTTATGAAGAACAATTATTTATTTGCAAACTTTTATAACAGAAACAAAGAAAAACGTTTTTTTTTTCAAAATTTTCGGCCTTTTTTGTTAATTTAGCAAAAAATAAAAACCCCAGCGATGACTAAATACCACCAAAAGAAAGCTCTTGTTGTGTGAAGAAAATGATAAAATTTTAGTTTGGGTACAATGTTGTATGACCACGCAATTGTCATTCAAAGTGTGAGAGCGCTGAAACCTGAAAAATGGCCTGGGCAGGAAGGTGTAAAATTGCATGGTATTGAATTGGTTTTAGTCACTTTATTTGGACACCAGGAGCAAAGACCTTGTACTTGGGTATGGGGGCATGAGACTTATGCTTCTTCCTCTAAGTGACAGAGATGGCACTTGGCAACTGTCCACTCAATTATTCAGTGCTTTGACATGGAGGTAGGGAGAAAGTCCTTAGCCCTGTTCACAGTTTGGAGCTTCCTGTCAGGAGTCAAACAGAGCAAAAGAAAGTTAAGTATGAGTTACATGCAATTTATATTTTTGATATTTAATATCTCATGTGGTATGAGTTTGAAAGGAAAGCTCTTACCAAGAAGTGAAAGCTTCAACACAACAACAGAAATGTATTGTTGAATCGTGAAACGCTCTAAATCTAACAACCAGCAATCTATCTGGTTAATGAAAAGAGAAAAATTAAGTAAAATAATTATGAAACATTATCTAACATAATATTACGGCGCAACCAGTGGGACAGACAACACATAAGACAAACATGTATACATGTAAAGTGCCAATGAGATGTCCAATATATACCAATGTATTGTGTAGGACCCCCCTTGATGATGTTTAGATCTCTCTGTGTCTGATTCCTACGACCTAACCTAATATAGACCTATCTCTCATAGACTTGTATGGAGCCACCTTGATTGGTGGAATCTAATCCATGGGTACTCAACATGTGGCCCTAAAAGTGTTGCAGAACCACAAGTCCCATGAGGCATTGCAAGGCTGGCAGTTACAAGCATGACTCCCAAAGGCAGAGGCATGATGGGACCACAACAGCTAAAGTACCCATGTTATAATCCATCTATTCACATCTGGCTCACCTCATCCATGATTGGATAATTTACCCATCCCATGTATTTGATATAACTCAGCCTGTGACTATAGCACATCCCTTTTTGGAGGGAAAAGTAACTATGCACGATTATAGCCTTTGTGGAGGGAAAAATGAAGTATGCAAGGTCATTGCCTTTTTGGGGGAAAAATTAGGTATGTAATTTCCTAACCTGTTTATGGTCAAATTATGCATTCCTAGGCATATGGTCATCCTCACTGCATATCTAATGAGGGAGTCCTTTGAAGTGAATATAGTGAAAACAAAAGAAATTTAAATGGTCTGGTCTAGATAATTACATTGGCCCCATGGAGTCTTAGATAAGGCAATAAATCTAATCATCATCCCTTCTCAGATACAGTATCACTAGCAAATAATAGCACATTCCCTGTGACACCCACATGTACAGTACATCAAAATGTTCCCACATTTCAAAGGCATCTTGTTAATCAATCAATCAATCAATCAATCAATCACAGTACTAAACATTAATCATTATTTCCCCATATAGGTATACCAATATCTAATACCTCTAAATGTATAGCTTGTTTAAAATATAGTTATACAAATATCTATTTACATTTTCTAATGGGAATTACACATAAACCCCTCATAAGGCAACAGTATGTGCAGATGGAAAGGTCAGGTGCATGTGCAAACTACAGGTATATTTTAAGAATTTCAGTATGTACTGATCAGCGATTATGCTGTCTGCACCAATATGTCAAGGTTCCATCTGTATGACTATAAAACATTTCCACATTTTAAACAGTATTCCCATTGTACAGAAGAGTAAAATGTCCATGATCATTAGGTGTTCTACATTTCAGATCTCTACTGTTGCTATTGTGTAGCTGTTTGATGCATGAAAGAGTTAAAGTGTAACACTGTCTCCATCATTACCAGAAAAAGTATTTGTTTTTCACAATCCCCCATAACAGTTTTGTTACCTATTGATCCCGACACTTATTATTGGGTGACAATGTTGTTTGTTCTGTGGTGAAATTGCACAGCAAAATTGACACCCCATGAACAATCTTGAGGTAGCCAAATACTGCTTGAATTCTTGATAAATCCAACAAAATTTGAGGAGTGGGTGAACCTGTTGGCACCACCAAATTTCCAATACAATCTGATGTAGTCACCATTCATAGAGACAGGCAACTGTTGGTATCGAAGCTGCCTGAAAGCAGTAGTCGGCAGTGCTAATACCTTCATCCACACTGTATAAACCTGTATGGCTTTAGATGGACATTAACTGGTTTCCGTCTGGCCTCTTGTACAATGACTGCCAGGTGGGATTGTTCATGTTCTGGGAGGATGTCATATGACATCCTCCCATTCTTTGCGCACAGCCCAGCAATTGGTAGTGCGCCGTGTCCCTCAGACACAAGTGAATCACCGATCGGGGTAAAGAAGAAGAAAGTGAGTGGCTGATTCCTCAAAGCTCTACCGATTGAAGTGAGTTCTCAAACTAACTATGATGCACTAATTCCCAAGTGATACAATCAAAGCAACAATCTTTCCTTCTCACCACACATATTATTGAATAGTTCTCCTTTAATACCCCTCCTGTGTCTGACCCGTACATATTGTGGAATGCCCATAAGACCTATATATGAGGTATTCTCCTAACATTGTATGCAGGGTTAAAAAACAAAACACACAACAATAGATTACCTTACTACTGAAGCTTGTAAATTAGAGGCAGAAAACAAATTATCTCCTAATCAACAGTTATCCAAACTTATAACTGAACTAAGAAACTTACTTATTGAACAATTTAATAAAACTATTAAATTAAAAAAAATTACCCTCTACTCTCGTGGCAATAGGACTGCAAAATTCCTAGCTCATAGGATCAAAGCTCATAATGCTAAAATTAAAATTTCACACCTCTTGTATCCAGGGGAAAAACATTTAACCCCAAAGAAATTGCAGATTCTTTTGCCCCCCCTTATACAACCTAAAGATAACACATCTACTCCACAACCTTCTGAGGTTACCATACCTGCATTTATTGCCATACATAATTTGCCTAAACTTTTTTCCACTCATCTAGAATCCTTCAATACACCATTTATGGTCCCAGAAACAATCAAGATTATAAATCAGAAAATCCCCTGGCCAGGATGGGTTTTCCAATGAGTATTATAGGCAGTTTAAGAATATATTTTGCCTTTATCAAAACTCTGTTT
Source organism: Staurois parvus (assembly GCF_062004578.1). Classification (NCBI taxonomy): domain Eukaryota; kingdom Metazoa; phylum Chordata; class Amphibia; order Anura; family Ranidae; genus Staurois; species Staurois parvus. The sequence continues at coordinate 6,534,403 of NW_028317818.1, forward strand.
TTACTACAGCCAGTACTTCTGCCTCATTCTACCTTGAGATGTTCAAGGCTTACTATACCCAAGCCAGGCAAAGAACTGACAACCCTGCCTAAATGTATGGATATATCTCTGTTAAACACAGATATCAACATTTTTGTAAAAATGATAGTACATCAGATACTTTCTTTTCTACCTACCCTTATCCAGCCAGACCAGATGGGATTTATGCAATGCAGACAAGCCTCAGATTCCACTCATAGAATATTCAATATCATACACTATGCTGAAACTAAAAAATTGCCTTCTCTGCTTCTTACCTTGGATGCAGAGAAATCATTTGATAGAATACATAGGCTATACACAATCCAAGTATTTAAACATTTTGATTTGATGGCTCTATCCTCACATCCATTCTAGCCTTGTACTCATGCCATCTACCCTGGAATATACAGTCAGGTCCATAAATATTGGGACATCGACACAATTCTAACATTTTTGGCTCTATACACCACCACAATGGATTTGAAATGAAATGAACAAGATGTAATTTAACTGCAGACTGTCAGCTTTAATTTGAGGGTATTTACATCCAAATCAGGTGAACGGTGTAGGAATTACAACAGTTTCCATATGTGCCTCCCACTTTTTAAGGGACCAAAAGTAATGGGACAATTGGCTTCTTAGCTGTTCCATGGCCAGGTGTGTGTTATTCCCTCATTATCCCAATTACAATGAGCAGATAAAAGGTCCAGAGTTCATTTCAAGTGTGCTATTTGCATTTGGAATCTGTTGCTGTCAACTCTCAAGATGAGATCCAAAGTACTGTCACCATCAGTGAAGCAAGCCATCATTAGGCTGAAAAAACAAAACAAACCCATCAGAGAGATAGCAAAAACATTAGGTGTGGCCAAAACAACTGTTTGGAACATTCTTAAAAAGAAGGAACGCACCGGTGAGCTCAGCAACACCAAAAGACCCGGAAGACCACAGAAAACAACTGTGGTGGATGACCGAAGAATTCTTTCCCTGGTGAAGAAAACACCCTTCACAACAGTTGGCCAGATCAGGAACACTCTCCAGGAGGTAGGTGTATGTGTGTCAAAGTCAACAATCAAGAGAAGACTTCACCAGAGTGAATACAGAGGGTTCACCACAAGATGTAAACCATTGGTGAGCTTCAAAAACAGGAAGGCCAGATTAGAGTTTGCCAAACGACATCTAAAAAAGCCTTCACAGTTCTGGAACAACATCCTATGGACAGATGAGACCAAGATCAACTTGTACCAGAGTGATGGGAAGAGAAGAGTATGGAGAAGGAAAGGAACTGCTCATGATCCTAAGCACACCACCTCATCAGTGAAGCATGGTGGTGGTAGTGTCATGGCATGGGCATGTATGGCTGCCAATGGAACTGGTTCTCTTGTATTTATTGATGATGTGACTGCTGACAAAAGCAGCAGGATGAATTCTGAAGTGTTCCGGGCAATATTATCTGCTCATATTCAGCCAAATGGTTTAGAACTCATTGGACATCGCTTCACAGTGCAGATGGACAATGACCCAAAGCATACTGCAAAAGCAACCAAACAGTTTTTGAAGGGAAAGAAGTGGAATGTTATGCAATGGCCAAGTCAATCACCTGACCTGAATCCGATTGAGCATGAATTTCACTTGCTGAAGACAAAACTGAAGGGAAAATGCCCCAAGAACAAGCAGGAACTGAAGACAGTTGCAGTAGAGGACTGGCAGAGCATCACCAGGGATGAAACCCAGCGTCTGGTGATGTCTATGCGTTCCAGACTTCATGCTGTAATTGACTGCAAAGGATTTGCAACCAAGTATTAAAAAGTGAAAGTTTGATTTATGATTATTATTCTGTCCCATTACTTTTGGTCCCTTAAGAAGTGGGAGGCACATATGCAAAGTGTTGTAATTCCAACACCGTTCACCTGATTTGGATGTAAATACCCTCAAATTAAAGCTGACAGTCTGCAGTTAAAGCACATCTTGTTTGTTTCATTTCAAATCCATTGTGTTGGTGTATAGAGCCAAAAATGTTAGAATTGTGTCGATGTCCCAATATTTATGGACCTGAATGTATCTCCAACATGTTTTCTTACTTTTTCTCTATAACAGACGGCACTTGCTCCCTTTCCCCTTTTATTTTAAATTTATTATTAGAGCCATTGGTAGAAGCTATTCACTCACACCCAGTGATCTCAGGCTTTCTGTTCAATGGTAGAGCACACAAAATTAATCTATTTGTCGATGATGTTATTTAATTCTTAATAAATCTAATTAGGGCACATGTCAATGCACACGATATTGTAAAACATTTTAGTGAACTGACTTATTAAAGAGTTAACTCTTCTAAATCCTTTTTGTTAGACCTGTGATTGAGCTCTGCTACTAGATCCTACCTCAAAAACCATTTCCATATATATGGAGTGATTTTGGAGTACCTTATTTAGGTATAATGCCTACGCCTAAAAGAGATGAATGAAATTACTAATGACTAATTGCTTATAGACAAGCTGACCAGAGAATCAATAACCATAGCTAATCATGAGCTTTCCTGGTGTGGACATCTCGCATCCCTTAAAATACTGCTTTTACCTAAAATTATCTATTTGTTTCAGGCTTTACCCACTCCATTCCACTCCAACATGCACTCTTTAAATCACCTGTTGAAAAACTGTGGCAGAATTTGGAGTTCTAAATTCCAATTGATCAAACACAGAAATATGGGAGGAATGGAACTGGTGGATATTAGGGACTACCATACAGCTGCACCCCTTGATCAGCCTAAATCTTGGTTCATCTATCCCCTTATGTCCTGTGGAGGGAAATTAAACAGGATCTGATCCCTACATAAAATCTATATATGTATTTACTAGCTGATGATCTGGCAACCATCATCTTTTAAAACCTATCCCTGCATATGCAGGCTTCAATTCTAGTGTGGAGAGACCTTACAGGAGTTCTCTATCCAAGGATTGCCCATATGGCTGATCTACTAACCCTAGATGCATTAATAACTCATATATCTACAGCTCAATTGTAGCATAAAGGAATTACTATGACCTCTAAAGACCTCTACAATGGTGATACCCTTAGGCAGGCCATAGGTTGAAGGGAAGAAATTTGCTGATTCCCACATCAACATTGACTGTGTTAACCATATTGAACTGACACCAAAAATCATAATATGGTATTTAGCCCCACTTAGACTAACTAAATTCTCAACTTCTTACACAATGCTGGAAGGGTTGCAGTTCAATATGGAATCTATTGCATATGTTATGGTCCTGTAAAAATCTTAGTAGCTTCTGGTGAAAAATGTTCTAAATTATTTTAGAGATTACTGGAATTTTTACTTCTCTGAGTCCAGCCCTAGCTATTCTAAACCTGGGAATGTATACTTTCCTGGTATATCTTTTGTCAAACACAAGGGAGGAAAACCCAAGGTAGAATTAGTTTCAGAGTTCCCAATTAGGCTCTGCCCACCCAAAACAAAACTTATCAGTTGCTTTTTCTGTCTGTGTGATAGGCATACGAGATGCGTAGGAAAGCCAGTAACACAGAGTCTGTGATTTTATCAGGTTCAAAGCTAGTAAGCTGAACTGAGGACAAGGTGTCTTTTATGTACAATCTAGCCTTAGTGCCAGCCTACTGTGACAAATTAGTGCACCTGTTCCTGACAAATCACCTACTGTGACTAATTTATGTACCAGTTTATGAATCTGTCAAAACACAATGGAAAAATAGATGGATAGATAGATCACTGTACAAGAATGCATACTGTATATTTCCAGGATATCAAAGATCTATTTTGAAATCCAAAGATTTATTAAAGTGGTCACAGCATATCACACTTAATACTTCATAGTAGGACAGGACTCCTTCATCAGGCAAGTGGTAACTACTAGCATTGATCTGAACATACTTGGATTCGGTTGGAAGCAGGCTAAGTAAACATTACTAAAGTTCAGGTGTCACCTCAATTGAATTCAATTGGAGACAAATGTTAAAAAAACATGATTGCCATTTTAAATGTTAATTGTCAAAGAAATGGCATGGGGACCTGTGTCTCTCCTGGGGGCATGCACCAAAGCAATACATAAGTAAATAAAAAAAACTCCATTTGGGTGGGAGCAGTGAGTTTAATCATTCTTGAAGTGAACAGTAAATGTTCATGAACACTCAACTGACCCATAATAGCCACATACATGGTGTGCTGGTGACATATGCCTACTTCTATACAGGTAATTATCACATTACCCACTAAATGTTTTTACTATTGCAAATGTATGTTTTACCATCCTTTATTGAGTTTTTCTTGAGAGATGCAGATAACTATTGTTATTTGTGCTGTTTATTTGACCTAGGATACTATTTTAATTCATATCTTAATTTTAATTTTAGTTACGGACGAGTTTATGCTACCGACCCCTACCACCACACACTTGCTCCAACAGCCACCTACGGCGTTGGTGCCGTGGTAAGTTTTCTGTTGATTTTTTACTGCATTTTATTATAAATGTTTTTAATTTAGTATAATATTTAAGAGACATTATTCTGTAATAAAAGGTTTAGGTGTAGTTTAGATATGAACAGTTATGTTTCATTATGTGCTGACTTTTTTTATTACAGATAGAATTATCCTTTGATGTCAATCCATAATATTTTTATATATGTGCTAATAAACACACCCTAATAAAACTATTTTTTTTAACATACTCAAAACAAATATAAATACAACTTGCTGCTATGGTGATGTTGTTGCTGTAGTTTTTATTTTATTCTATATTCCACAATTAATTTTACATTTAGTTGTGGGTGGGGGAACTGTAATATTTTATAAGTTTAATTGCTTGAAAAGGAACCTCAAAAACAAATCCATTAAATTGCTTTTTCAGAATGCTTTTGCACCCTTCACTGATGCCAAGACTAGGAGCCATGCTGATGATGTCGGTCTCGTTCTTTCTTCATTACAGGCTAGTATATACCGAGGGGGATACAGCCGTTTTGCTCCATACTAAATGACAAAACCATATAACTCTTCCAGTGTGGGGGAAAAAAGAAGCTTTCCGAGGCCTGGGTATTGCAATACATGCAGTAGTGCATCATTTTAGCAACTCTAAATAACTAAATAAAACTCAAAAAGAGAAACATTACATTTTTTATCTTATACCTCAGATATTTTGTTCTGTGTATTTTAATATTGTGGGTCTTTAATTTATGAAGGTTCTGTAGTTGATTGTTGGCTGTAGATTTTTTTGTGGTTGACCTAGAGATCTACTAATGTAGATATGAATAAAATATTTTAAGGCCACAATCAAGAGTGTAAACCAATTATATATGCGGAATATTAAGCTACTGGAATTATCACATTTTGCAAGCGTGTAAGTGACTATAGTAGTCATATCTTCATTTACATGTAACTCAGTTTATTAGGGAGGGCTAAAATGCTGATACATCAAAGCAAAAGGTTGCCACTGCACTAAAACTCATTCAGTGACTGTCCTAAATTATTTATTTATTGTCCAGAGCCAAAGGTTGTGTTAAATTTGTGAATTTGATTCTTTGTATATACAACCTGATGAAATACTATTGTAGCGTACCCCTTTTTAAGTATTCCATCAGATAGTATTCAGCTATTACAATTACTATGTTCATGTATAACAGTTTAAAAAAATAAAAAATAAAAGCAGAAAAAAATTAAAATGTATGAAAATATAAAAAAGCAAAAAGAAAAAAAGGAAAAAAAAGCTAGTTAGGTCATTTACATTCTTTTTATATTTCTTCCAATATATTAAATTATTGATATCATTGCTGATTTTTATAACGTGGGAGGGGGAATGTTATTAAAAAGATTAAAAAAGCACTGTTTCTACTTTTTCTTTTTTTTGAAAGTTGTAAAAGGAAAGTAATTAAAAAAAAATTAAATTGTTTGTACCAGTAAAAATTTACATCTGTGCAGTGGAGTTGTTAAGTTCTAAAAAGAAAAAAAAATATGCAGCCTATAATGCTTTAGTTTTAGCCTAGTAGAACATCTAATAGAGAAAAGTATCATTTTTATGGAATTACATATTAAATATATTGAGATTTATATAAACATTTTACAAGTATTGCAATCATTAAGTAGAGATAATCAAGGTATTTTCAACTGCTTGGTATTTTTTTGAAAACATTATATTGTGTAAGCAATCTGCAATTTTTCAGTTTGACAGAGTTCTTCTACTCCTGTTTACGTTTTAATTAGGAGAGAGACTTGAATTACTGTATGTCAGTTAATTATAAAAAAATTGACAAACAGGCGACAATGTTTATTATTGCTAATGCTAAGCAGTCCTGTTAGGATCCATGTTTTCTAGACTATATGGATTATATCTCTGTATAGTGAAATTATATATCTAATAAACCACCATCTTCCATAACCCATTTTTCGCACTGGAAAACAATTTTATTTGTTTAACTTAAGCGTGTCTTCATTTTTTTTTTTTTGTCGTGGTTTACTGCTATAATGGTTTAGTGCACTATATTTAAAGAAGAAATTTTACCAAAATTAAAATTTAGTATATATTAGAATATTCTTTCATTTAATTGCTAAATTATTGAACTTTTATTTTATTGTTTTGTGTACTGTGAAACACTGTCCATTTTTTCAACTTGCAAAACCACTCATCACATAAAGCACTCATTTGTGGTCAAGATGCATGTATATCTTGTGATTTATGAGGAGCATTCCATAGAGCAAAATAAAATGATGTGTTTACATTTGATAGTATTCCATAAAAAAAAAAAAAAAAAAAAAAAAAAAGAGCAAACAACACCAACACCTGTGATAACTTGCTGTCATACATGATGAATGTTATCCTGTATTTTTATGGTTAATAAGTGGCCTAATACTAGCAATCACCAGATTCTTATATATGTTAAGAATGGAGATTTTGAACCAAACATAATAACAATAAAACAAAATATTCTGTTTGAATAATTCCCAATAGGCCGCTGTATGATACTTAGCTAACCATCATATCAGTAATGTATTAACCAATATGCAAATTAATACCCTACTTTATTGATATGTTTGGCTGTTATTAAGTATGATATATGCAAGAAAGATTGATTTTCTAAACAGGAACTAAACCAGTGGTACAACGCATAGAGGACACATGTCTACTTCTTTACTTTTGCAAACATAAATTCTAAATGTTGGATAAATGTTGAGAAACATCAACTTAAACATGTTTGAGAAAAAATGTACTGCTGAGTCTGAAAAACACCTACACAGATCAGGGATGGTTCAATGAATTAAGAATAGTAAGTACGTGTATTAAAGATAAGGATACAACAATTCCCTTTGTCAAGATACTGAAAAATTGCAGTTTGTCTGTGCATTTGTGTAGATTCTTTACATGGTGTCCTGTTTATGAACCAACCAGAGCAATGGTGGTCATGAGAGGGTTTGTTCTTGTATTTGTATTTGTACAAATTAATAAAAATTAACAAAAATAAATTAAGATGGGAGGTAAGGACTAAACTTGGGTATGAAGCCCTTTACATTTTTTAATTGCAAATAATATCTTCATATGTACTGTGCCGGTCCAGTGAGACCATCACTGTATTCAATTTTTAACTCACTGCTGTGACTCTACCAACTTGCTATAAACTGCTTCAGATACAAGTGTTTGTGACCAGATTTTCTCTTTGTCATCGTATGTGCATGCAAGTATGATCAGTTGAACATACATCAATAAAGATCCACAAAACACGAGATGTTTTCAGTACTGTTTCTAAGTATAGAGAGTATCTTATACTGTATGTTAAAAATATAAAGAAAAGGTACAAACAGATAAGATATAACTTACTGTACTGTGTGTCTTATTTTCAGTAAAAAAGGGATATTCCCTTCAGTATATTTAAACTATATGCAAATCCAATTTAAAATGTACTGTAACACTGGGGAAAAAGAAAGACAATATTTTTTTAATTGATCGGCATCACCTCTTAAATCAACAGTGGGGGTTTGCATCGTTTTTTAAGACATCTCATACAAATAGTGATTTTAATCAGATTTATTTAACACATGTGATGTGACTGAGTGGTATATTTATTCTCAATAAGAAAGGCAGATAAATTATATAATGATATTAGTTGGGAGAAAAAGAGGTATCCATGTGTCCCTGACTGAATCTTCCATTAATTAGAAAATAATTAAATGTGTTTGTCTGAAATAGCTTTATTTGTGTTTTTTATTTTTTTTTAATAATATATATTTGGAATGTTTTCATGTATGTAAATATTCACTGAAGATATAAAATATAAAATAAATTATAAAATGCCATGTGTGGATTATAGTGACTTCAAAAACAAATTATCAAAAAAATCTGCAAACTCAGAAAATGCATATATCTGTCTTTAGAAATGAGTGTTTATATCACTACAGTGGTTTGTAATATGAAAAAAAAAATAAAAGCTTAGTCTTAAAAATGTACAAATAATGTTATCCTGGGTGTTTATTTACTGTGTCAACTATACATTATGAAGCAGAAGCAAGGAAAGCAAACATTTTAGAATGCTTTCCTCTACATACTACTATCCTCATTTTTGTTCTACACACTGTGGTATCCATTTTTTCACATTTAAAAAAATTAGCTAACATTTGGAAAATTAGAACTTTAGCCTGGTTTTAAATAGTGATGTGCAAACAGGGAAACGTTTAGTTCAGCGCACATTTGTTTGACCTGGTGAAAAGTTTGCAAACACTGAGCATAGCATCAAATCCCATTACAGTCTAGGGGAGCTAAATGTTGTGTTATGTTCTGGTCTTTTGCAAGGCTAATATGCAAGCTTTAAGCATTGGTAGCTGAGCACTGCCATGGAGGACATGTACTGATGCAGACATTGTTTATAAACACATGGTTTAGCATCTTCTCTCTTGAGAGTCTTTAATGCAGTTTGAAAGGACTTAAAAAAATACACAAATACTTAAAATAACACGCTTTGGAGATACCGGAAACATGAAGTGAAAAGCAATATCAATTAAGGCCCCACAAGGGGATAAGCTTGATGCCCAGTGCAAGGTAGTAGGACCAGTGTATAACTTTCAGCAATAAATTAACAAGGGGTGATTGGTAATGATTCTTAAAGTGTGACTAATGTCATTTTTTAAATAACTAGCTTGTTATACTCAGCTGCTCTGTGCTGTGGTATTGCACAGAGTGGTCCCGATCCTAGTCTTCTCAGGTCTCCCGGAGGTGATCTTGGCTCCTCCTCTTCTTTGTGTGTCCTCTAGCAAACCATTTGCTGTGGGGGCACATGGTGTCTGCTTGCTCCCGAGCTGTGTGTCTATGGAGTCATGCTTAGCCCTGCCCTTACTTTCTCCTCACTGCATTTGATTGACAGCAGCAGGAGCCAATGGCTCCTACTTCTGTTTAAATCCCTGTATGAAGAGGAAGAGAGGGGAGAAGAGATGCAGCCATGCACCGTGCTGGATATATTCTCCTCTCTCTCCTCCCTCTTCCCCTTCACACAGAGAAGGGGGAGGAAAGAAGAATATAATTTTTTTTTACCTTAATGCAAGGAATGCATTGAGGTAAAAAACATTTTTAGGTTTAGTATCACTTAAAGGCATGGTTCATAAAAATAAATTATATTTAAAATTTAATGAATCCATTAGAGAGAATACACTTTAACATCATCATCAGTCTCTCCTTGAAGCAAGTTCTGGAGTCTTCCCATCAATGGTCATGTGAAAACAGAAAACAGGGAGGGGGAGAGAGAGAGCCACTATCTAAGCATAATAGTAGTAGGAAAAGGATGAAAAACTGGATAATAGGTACTGTGCTCATATGCACATGGATACAACACAGCAAATCAATGTGTTCAGTAGGCACATCAATGAACAGCAGCTTCTTAAGAATTCATCGATGGATATATAATGATAAGAAAGAGGAGAAAGGTAACTGCACCACTCCCAGTGTAGTATTGATAAAAAGCAATGTACAAAAAAATGAAAGAATGCACTCCCTTGAAGACTTTGTAACACAGGCATTGCTCAAGGTATCCAGCAGGTGGATTCCTTCTAACATTAACCAATGGAGATGTATGGACGGTGGATAAGGAACTGCTCCTGGTGCATGGTCTCATCAGTAGATGTAAAGATGCAGTGGCAGAAAAGGAAAACCAAAGGGAGAGTAGGCTGCTCTAAGACTAGAGATGCTTCTTGGCATACAAATCCACCTATGACCATTCAAGACTAACTATCTTTTGGGACCCATGATATACTGTAATTCCATCTGCTGGATGTTTTTGGTATATTGCCTGTTGCTTTACAATCTTTTTATTTAATAAATAATATTTCAAGTCGAGCAGTCTACACTCCCTTTGGTTTTTGTTTTCTACCATTTCATCTTTACATCTACTGATGAGACCATCCACCAGGAGCAGCTCCATATCCACTCTTGATGCATCTACACTGGGTACCATCAGAAGCATATTACCTGCTGGATACCTTGAGTAATGCCTGTGTTACACAGTCTTCATATGAGTGCATCCTTTTATTTTTCGTACATTGCTTTTTATTGATACTACACTGGGAGTGGTGCACTTCCCCTCTCTCCTCTTTCTTATAATTTTGTGTTCATTGGAGAATTCTTAAGAAGCTGTCATTCGTTGATGTCTCTACTGAACATATTGATTTGCTATGTTTTATCTATGTGTATGTAAGTGTAATACTTTGCATCCAGTTTTTCATCATTTTTCCTATTACTATCCTTAGACAGTGGTGCTTTCTCTCCCCCTTCCTATTTCCATTTTTACATATTTAAAACCTGACTGTGAAGCTGAGAAGCAGTACCATGTACTCCTCTAAAAGTAGAAAAGAAGAAAACAGGGTGCACTCTCCTCGTGTATTACAGTGATATTAAGAAATGTATTATAAAAATACTCAAAAGCCAATAAGGTCATAAAAACAGAGACAAGGAGTCAAAAGCTGCTAGTCATGGGCAACAAAGGGTCCTCTGGTAAAGTTCTAACACATTTTGGGAGTCAAACTCTGTTGACCAAATCTCTAGATTATGAAATATAATATTTCTCTGATATGATTTAGTAAATTAAGAGTTCCTACCCAGAAGTGAAAGGTTTAACACAACAACCAAAATTTATTGGTGAATAGGATGGAGGTCTAAACTAACACAAACAATCTATCTAGTTACATAAAAGAAACAGTATTAAGAAAGCTCAAACTTATTACAAAATACAAACAGAAAAGACATAAGACAAACATTTAGATACATGTGCAAGGGATATATTCCATAATTACCATGGAACTGGACGTAAAAATTCCATTCCCTTCCTCTGATGTTCCAAAGAGAGCCTCTCTCTCTCTCATGTCCATAGTTATAGGCCTCTCTTCCATTAATTTCCATAGAGTATCTGGTTGGTTGGCCAGTCTATTCCCTTTCATAATTGGCTAACTTCAAATCCTCTGTATTTAACATACACCAACCTCCTTTAAGGCAAATCTTCGAACACCCTTCATGGAATTTAAGCAAGCCACTTCATGACTTTTTGCGGGGAAATTAAGTATTCATAAACCGCTGGCCACCTTCTTTGCATATCTAAATTAGGTATCCTTTGAAGTGCATATTTGTGAAGCCAACAGGTTTTGCCCAATTGTTAGATAAACTAACTCTGGCACTGAACTGTCTGAAAGAAGATTCTCAGCAAAGACTGTTTACAGTAAAGAAGGTGTAATTAATAGAATATTCCCTTTGGCAACTATGGTATCTATAGAAGAGGAATTTATGGGAATACGTATTGCACAGCCACACTGATAAAGCTCTAACTGAAATATATTCTTAATACAATATTATTTACAGTGTTTAATGAAGATTTCACATAAACTCATTATCTAACAGTCCGCCCCTTGTGGCAAGTAAAACTAGGCCACACCTAAAATAATGATTCATGTGTAATCTCCTTTAATATTCAGAATTTTGCTGTTGCCTTCTGAAATAAAACAACTCTTTGAAAAGACTCTTAAAACTCATATCTACAGTCCACATTTCTGGATCTCAATATCTGTAGTTCATAACTTGTGTTGGATGTAATAAGTCCATATTAATAATAAGAGACAAAACCGAAAAACTGAGGATCTTGTTTCTCAACAGTCCCATAACATTAAGTCCATAATGCCATTTTGATCACATTGCACTTGCTTCTGTGACATCCTTCCATAGCGAGTTTTCTTTGGTATACGTATGCTTTATTATTGTGGGCACAAATATAATAATGGAAAGCACAGGTTTCCTGAAGAGTACTTGTAAGACAGATTCATTCAAATTGATATTTATCTAGTACTTCTGATTATTATGGACCATTGTTGGCAATTGCTATAGATGTACTGTGACATACTCATGAGACCCTTTTACATTGCCACATTAACAATTTGGATGGTTATCACCTTCAGCCAGTTTCTCTGGTTTGAAAACACCCTCTGTCTCTCTCCATTGTCATAAGCCTGCAAGTAATTCCCCACCTTCTGCTGATGCCCACTGTGTGTGTTTATGACCCTTCAAGTCTCCATTGGGGATCTTGTTGTCATTGCAACTCACCACTGTATGCTTTTACTGGAATCTATGTCCAGTCATACAAACCCTGATGGGCTAAAGCCTTGGCTGGTGCCAAACATTTGTGCACTGAATTCTGTCCTTGGTTACTGGGTGTAGATACTGTATGAGCCATGCCTTTAGCAGGCTAAGGAAGAGATCATACTTTTAGCAGGCTAGGGAAAAGTTCCCAGAGCAGAGTAGGCAGTGTTATATAAGCAGACCAAATAAATTAATTTCAGAATACAGAGAAGTATAATGTCACCTGTTACTTGTGGCTTCAGGCATGGGCATATTTGCCGCAAGGCAAACAAGGCACTTGCCTAGGGCGGCACTTTTCAGGGGGGCGGCGCCGCGCCTCGGAACAAGGGACGTCCGTGATATTACTACAACAGAGGAATCCGGTGAGGAGTAGGAGTATCAGGCCTCCCCTGAACACTGCTGTCCTCCAGGATCATCTCTCAGTCCTGGCTCTCCACCACCATCCACTGCAGAGAGCTCCAGGAGCTCCAACACTCAGAGAAGCCTACAGCCTGGCCGGGCACACTGCATGTTGGGAGTTGTGGTCCTTCCCCGTCTCCGACCTGCCGCCTCCACAGGAGCGAACTACAATCTTGGCAGGGTGTGCGGGGGAAGGACTACAACTCCCAGCATGCAGTGTGCACGGCCAGGCTGTAGACTGCTCTGAGGGGCGGAGCTTTCCGTAGTGGATGGCGGTGGGGAGCCAGGGCTGAGTGATGATCCCGGAGGACGGAAGTTTCCAGCGGAGGCAGGGATCTCTGTCACAGAGAGGGAACGGAAATGCAGCTGTGAGGAGGATACATACCGGCAGTACATGGCTCCCCCCCTCGGTCTCCGCCCCTCCACCAGGCCTGGTGAGTGATCTCCATCCTGCTACTCTGTATACCATATATACTATTGTGGGGGGGTGGAGACAGAGACTGACCAGAGAGAGACTGCCAGGTGACTGACTCATACCACTAACTGACACCTCCACACCACTCATACCACTAACTGACACCACCTCGCCGCTCATACCACTAACTGACACCACCTCGCTGCTCATACCACTAACTGACACCACCTCGCCGCTCATACCACTAACTGACATCTTCTCGCCGCTCATACCACTAACTGACACCTTCACACCACTCATACCATTAACTGACACCTTCTAGCCACTCATACCACTAATGACACCACCTCACAGCTAATACCACTAATGGCACCTTATGGCCGCTAATACCACTAACTAGAACCTTCTCGCCACTCATACCACTAACGACATCTTATCACCGCTCATATCACTATCGTCACCTTCTCGCCGCTTATACCACTAACTGACACCTTCTCGTTGCTCATACCACTAACTGACACCTTCTCGCCGCTCATACCACTAACTGACATCTTTTCACCGCTCATATCACTAACTGACACCTTTTCGTTGCTCATACCACTAACTGACACCTTCTCGCCGCTCATACCACTAACTGACATCTTCTCGCCACTCATACCACTAACGACACCTTCACAGAAAGATGTGGCCCACAACTAAGTTCTGCCCAGCAAACATTGGTGCACTAGAGAAAGTGGGGGTGCACTGGGGGGGGGCGGCGATTTTTGTGTTGCCTAGGGCAGCACAAAACATAAATACACTACTGGCTTCAGGAATAATCCAACTAAACTACACTTAAGTACAATTGTACTATACTATACCTGCTAATGGCCAATCACTATGAATCTCATCTCAAGTCCCAGTATATCTATATGATACTCAAGCAATGCCATTTGAACTCTGTTATGGCAAAAACCAACAAACAGAGAAAAAAAAATGACCATATATTAGGACTGATAGATTCTAGGACTGTAGAGAGAACTTCATGTGAGATGTAGAGATACTGTAGAATGGATACACAACTGTTTCTTAAATCTGGTGTTACTTTTGTTGTAGTTGGCAATAGTTAGAGGACAATAAGGGAGCTTCACTACATTTATATAAAACAGTTATTAAATGTTGGAAGAAAAAAAAATGCTGGAAATTCACTTAAACACACAAAAATGCTGTAAGGGAGCTTTAATATTCTATATCAGACATTAATAAAAATGTTCTCCCTGTGCAATTTCAAAATGTTCTCCATATAGTGTTCTCCATATCCCCCCCCCTTTTTTTTAATTCACCATAGCCAAACCAAACAACTTAAGAAGCTCCTAGGAAGAGAAATGGTGCTAAAAGGATAGACAGAAAAAAGAGCTAAATAAATAAATAACCAAAAAGGTACAGATTTAATGCTGACTCAGCATGACATTTATCCTACACTTTTCTCATTAATTTGTTAGAGAGCATTAAATATGTATTTGGTCTCCAAAACAAAATGCAAACTGCATTACAAAAAAATAACATTTCTGTTATACAGTGACTTAGCACAAACCACTACTCTATTATAGTGAGTAAATTGATCCATTTAAACTCACTTTGCAAGGCAGGGACACAAAAAAAAAAAAAAAAGTAGAGAGAGGAAAAAAAAACTTTTATTTTAGAGTTTTAGTTTGTCCCGACTGCCATTAATTAACTGCAATTCAGAGGCTTCTCCTTAAAACAAACATAAAAAAGTTTGCTATGCTTTAAGGTCCTCTTTTCCAAGTATTTTGCTTAGTTGGGTCATGTCTGTATTATCCGTCGATTTTTCCTAAAATACAAAACTCAAAAACCATTAATAACCCCTCACTCAACCTCTGAGAGGTTCCCAATGACTAAACTAGTAGTGAATGCTTGGAACGGACTTCCAGCAGAGGTAATGAGTCCATTTGGAAGATAAAAACAAAACAAAAGCACAAACATACTACATCGACAAAATACCATCAAGTGCAAAATAACATATTATCATGTATTTTCCCAGTGTCAGAGTGAATGAAAACTTCACTCTGAGCCACAGGAAAGAAAAGGAAAAATACAATTCCTACATTTTCTGAGTTATTGTTATTAAGATGTTATATCTGTGCACAGGTTCATTAGCAGATATGATTGAAAAAAAAATGTTGGTACCAGTACTGAGCTCATTAGGGGACAGAACAAAACACACAAAAAAAGCAAATGCATTCACATGATCACATTTCTAATTGATGGCCATCAAACAATGGTGTGTTCACACCCCTGAAAGTATTCCTTTTACACATATAGACAGTTCATACACATCCAACACATCACACAGACACACCCATTCATTGAAATCATGGATTGAATCACATACTTTATGGTTTGAGAAACCTTACTATGTGTTTTCTGCAAACAGGAGAAGAAAGGAAAGAAGATAATCTCCATGTTTGTATCCCTAACCGAATATACTTTACCTTTGTTGGGTATGTGTATTTATGTATATAGACATCTATATGCATACACCTGTCTTTATATGTAAAACATCTCTTTCATGAGCTCACTGAACCTGAAAAATATAACCTAAAAACAAAAGTTATTACTCTTTTCCTTTACCACACAAAGAAAGTGACCAATACAACATTGTTACATTTACATCGGTATTTTATACAAAGTTTCTATATAGCTTATATTCCTGTTTGGTTCCCAATGACCAAGTTACTACCTCCTTATTTTTCCAATTCGAGGATTCAGTAAAATCTCTTTTCAATGTTTGGAATTCCTTCACACACTCATCTCGTTCCAGTTTCATTTGCTTAATTCCAGCCTGTAAAGATTCATTCTGGATCGTAATCGCTGAGAATGGAATGCATGATCTTGACTTTTCGTAGCTATTACACCTGGGCCATTTTCCCCAGAGTGGTGAGTACACCTCAATATCACGCCTCTTTGTTCTATATTGATTTTTGTTTTTCAATCTTTTCACCATTAGAGGCCAAACAAAATCTTGCAATGTGGCCAAATAATCCACATGTGTAACATTTTATCTTTTCTAAAGTATTGAAATGCCGCTTAGCACAAGACTTGGTTTTAGGCTGGGAATATGCATTGGCTGAAACCTGATTAGCAGCTATGTCTGGCTGCTTGATAGATCCTGGGGTATTCCTGAAAGTGCTATGACCTTCCAATAATTCATGCATACTACCATATACCCTGGATGTATATAATTTGCTGCTGAATTTAGAAATGCCCAAATGAGCCACATTATTTTCTATTGCATGTAAACAGTGAACAAACTGCTCCTTGTTGGAAGATGCAGACAACTGCTTAACATTGCTTTCTGCATCCTTCAACCTTTGTGCGAGCTGCTTCATCTCTCCATGCAATCTTTCATTCTCCATTGTTAGTTGGTGGTGGCTATCATCAGAATTTGTCATAGAATCTTTTAAATGACCAATATCAATTTTGGCTATTTCAAGATCCACTTTTAGGTATTCATTTGAAGCTTTAAATTTTCAAACTTATTAGCCATCCAACAGGCAGCAAACATCAATGCAGTCTTTCCCTTGCATTTGCTATATTTAGCTTGGATTTTACATACTCCTGTGCCTGGTGCCATGGGCATTTAGATTACTCCATTATTTTTATAATTGCAACACTGTCTTTAACTTTAGCAATCTTGGCCATTCATTTTTCCATGATGCCCCAAACTTCCAGTAACTCTACTACTGTACACAACAAAAGAAACAGATCACAATTGTCTGTAAATGGAATAGTCCATATACAGGATTGAGACACAAGATTTAAAAGAACAATGGCATCTACCCTGAATAGTCCCTAAAAGGCAAAAGATCAAGGAGACACACTGAACAATAGAGATGGAGATGGAGCATGTACAGTAAACACACTACAAACTATAGTGGAGGTGACCCTTCTAGGCAAACAAAAATAGTAAACACTGGCAGTGTTTTCCCAAAAACTATCCCAACAAATTCCACTTAAAAAAAATTGTCTAAACTGATAAGTAAAGTATGCTAAATGTGATAGATCTTAAACATGCCCATTCAATTAATACAGTGAAATTAATCTACATCTGATTCACTGACCAGACCTTCACAGTTATATACCTTAGAACATTCTAACCTTTCAATAACAGAACAGAACTCTTGTCTACTTGCAAGTTACTGCTATAAAATTTCCACTTTGACAATGAGAATATTACCACTTGTAAATTCCCTAAAAACAGCAATAAAAATGAACAACTCTCCTGTAGCTTAGTTGCAATGTCCTACAAAATACCCTACAGTCAGGATTTCTGTGCCTTAAACAAAAAATCTAAACTAAAATCAAGTAATAAGTGTACGGTTTTTCACTAAACCAACAAGACAACACTCTTTCATTGTCTTTCTTATAAAGCCTGTATGTGCCAATACTAAAGCAGCACAAATAATACATGAAGCTTGGTAAGCCCAAAAGTAACAAAAACAAAATGGTCCCGCTCCATATATCCTCCCCATTAAATTTACTGGTTTTTAATGGTTCTTCTAATATACTACTTCAGTATAATTGCGAGATATTTATAAAACAAAAATTATGTGGAGTATCCTCCCTCTTTTAGAGTTCTTCTAATACCCACTGAAAATGCACAAGGTACCTGTTTTACCTATATAGGTTTGCTGTGACCTCCAAACTACCGGCAAACTGACTCAGTTTAAAGCCACCCCAATAACCTTAACCTGCATTACGCAAATCTCGGGGTTGTTGCATTAAATACTCTCAGTCTCGGGTCCCTTCGTGGTCGCCAATTATGTTGACAAAATCTCTAGATTATGATATATAATATTTCTCTGATATGATTTAGTAAATGAAGAGTTCTTACCCAGCAGTGAAAGGTTTAACACAACAACCAAAATTTATTGGTGAATAGGATGGAGGTCTAAACTAACACAAACAATCTATCTAGTTACATAAAAGAAACATTATTAAGAAAGCTTGAACGTATTACAAAATACAAACAGTAAGACACAAAAGACATAAGACAAACATTTAGATACAAGTGCAAGGGATATATTCCATAATCACCATGGAACTTGACGTAAAAGTTCCATTCCCTTCCTCTGGTGTTCCAAAGAGAGCCTCTCTCTCTCTCATGTCCATAGTTATAGGCCTCTCTTCCAGTAATTTCCATAGAGTATCTGATTAGTTGGCCAGTCTATTCCCTTTCATAATTGGCTAACTTCAAATCCCCTATATTTAGCATATACCAACCCCCTTTAAGGCAAATCTTGGCACACCCTTTATGGAATTTAAGCAAGCCACTTCATGACCTTTTGCTGGGAAATTAAGTATTCATAAACGGCTGGCCACCTTCATTGCATATCTAAATTAGGTATCCTTTGAAGTGCATATTTGTGAAGCCAACAGGTTTCGTCCAATTGTTGGAGAAACAATTGAGTACTGTCCGTGATACTTTTTTTATTTGCACTAACATACAATTTTGAGGACAAGCTTTCGGGGTATGTCCCCTTCTTCAAGGTCTGAGCAGTACTATTACAATGTTTTAGCAGAATGTTAGAAGTTGGATGAGAGAGAAAAAAAAATTAAAAGCAGAAAGAAACGTTTCTTTCTGCTTTTTTTTTCTCTCATCTCCAACTTCTAACATTCTGCTAAAACATTGTAATAGTACTAGACAGAAGATATAAAGAAAGCTGAGTTCCCAATAATTCCGTATAAACGAAATGATGATGCTAGTAGTCTGTTCAGGTTCCGAATACGGTAATTAAACCATATCAATTAGAGTGAGAAAAATGTTCATAACAGCAAGACATCAGTATGCAATCCTGAAGAAACCAACAAAATTATGCTCTTACCACAAGGGCATACAAACAAGGCGTTGTATGCATATACTCTGGTGTATCATCAGTGGGCAGGGGAGCCTGGTTCACACTGCAGACAACATCCGGTCTCTAGGAGGACGCTCAAGAGATGTCAGCACACACTCTGGGATCCCATCCAGCTCTTTGATAGGTCCAACGGCGTCCAGCCTCACAGTATATACTCCTCCTATGGTGGTCCACCTTTCATGACTCGCAAATGAATGAGTCATAAAGCAAAAAATGGCATGATGGTGAAGTATGTCTTTATTAGAAATTTCCAAAAGAAGGTAAAAAACTCACATGTACAAATACAGCGAAGCTTATAAGAGCCAGGTCAGATGTCAACCTCCCTGGTGATCTAGGGCACCCTGGTATGTAATGGCGTCAGCTTCTTCTTCTTTTGGAAATTTCTAATAAAGACATACTTCACCATCATACCATTTTTTGCTTTATGACTCATTCATTTGCAAGTCATGAAAGGTGGACCACCATACGAGGAGTATATACTGTGAGGCTGGACGCCGTTGGACCTATCAAAGAGCTGGATGGGATCCCAGAGTGTGTGCTGACATCTCTTGAGCGTCCTCCTAGAGACCGGATGTTGTCTGCAGTGTGAACCAGGCTCCCCTGCCCACTGATGATACACCAGAGTATATGCATACAACGCCTTGTTTGTATGCCCTTGTGGTAAGAGCATAATTTTGTTGGTTTCTTCAGGATTGCATACTGATGTCTTGCTGTTATGAACATTTTTCTCACTCTAATTGATATGGTTTAATTACCGTATTCGGAACCTGAACAGACTACTAGCATCATTATTTCGTTTATACGGAATTATTGGGAACTCAGCTTTCTTTATATCTTCTGTCTAGCGCTGCATACCTTGTTTGTATGTGATTTTTAGTTTTAAGGTGTTGAGATTTACCTTGTATGCCAGCTGCTGTGTTGTGGTTTTTCTTGTTTCATTTTGCGCTCACTTACCCTATTGTTAATTGTAATAGTACTGCTCAGACCTTGAAGAAGGGGACATACCCCGAAAGCTTGTCCTCAAAATTGTATGTTAGTGCAAATAAAAAAAGTATCACGGACAGTACTCAATTGTTTCTGTCGCAAGTGCACTAATACAGCTACAATCACCTCAAGTCCAATTGTTAAATAAACTAACTCTGGCACCGAACTGTCTGAAAGAAGATTCTCAGCAAAGACGTCTGTTATACAGTAAAGAAGGTGTAATTAATAGAATATTCCCTTTGGCAACTATGGTATCTATAGAAGAGGAATTTATGGAAATACGTATTGCACATCCAGACTGATAAAGCTCTAACTGAAGTATATTCTTAATACAATATTATTTACAGTGTTTAATGAAGATTTCACATAAACTCATTATCTAACAAACTCCCTTCCTCAGAGCAATAGATATTGGTGTTTATTATTCCAATGAATAACTATAATCCCTGTAACAGATCCTCATAGTTGGGGTCCTCCACCTCCCTAATTCATTTTTTGGGCATTTGCTGAACTCTTTCTAATACGACAACATCAGTCCTGAGGATTTGTGACCAAAACTGAACTTGATATACAAGATGAGGCCAAACCATTGTTTTGTTATCTCTTGAATGTATATCCTTTTATTACATTACAATATTTTGCTTGCTTTGATAGCTGCAGCTTGACATTGCATGCTAATGCTAAGACTGAGATCTACAAATACCCCCAGATCCTTTTCCATCACTGATTCTCCTAGGGAGACCTTATTTTATAGATTAAATGTTTATTAAATACAGTGTCAAATTTCTTAGCAAAATTTAAATAAACTACATCCACTGGACTTCCCCCATGCAATTCTTACTTCCTATCTGATAAAATATTAACAGGTTGGTCTGACAAAAATAGACTTCATAAATCCAAGCAGGTTGTCGCTTATGATACCTTTATCATAGATACATTTATGTAAAGAGCCCCTTACTCTTCCCTCAAATACCTTATATAGTATTGATGTTAGGCTCACTGATCTGAACTTTCCTGGTATACAGTACATCTCAATCCTTTTTTATAAATTGGTACCACATTTGCTCTATGTCAATTAGCTGGCACCATTCCAGCCAAAAAAGTGTCTAAATTTTAGAAATAGCGGCTTGGCTACAGCTGAGCTGAGCCTTCTGGACCTTGTAATTTGTGTACATTAAATTTCTCTAGTCTCTTTTGTACCTGGTTTTCAGTCAACCACAAAGGTATCTTCAGTGAAACATAATTAAAATTACTGTTTAGACCAGAGGTCTCCAAACTTTCTTAACAAAGGTCCAGTTTACTGTCCTCCAGACTTTGAGGGGGCCGGACTGTGGCCAGCGTGAGTAAAAACAATTCCTTGGCATCAATGGGAATAAACAATGCCCCATCATTGGTATTAGAGGGAGAAATATTGCCCCATTGTTGGTATCAGGGGAAGGAATAATCCCCCATCATTGGTGTCAGTTGGAAGTATACTGCCCTGCCATTGGTGTCAGTAGGAGGAATAGTGCCCTGCCATTGGTGTCATTGGGAGGAAGAGTGCCCCATCATTGGTGTCCATAGGAGGAATAGTGTTGGTGTCAGTAACAGGAATTATACCCCATTGTTGGTGTCAATAGAAGGAATAGTGACTTGCATTAGTAGGAGGATTAGTGCACAAGGGCGTGCAAGCAAAGGCCCACATCCGGCAGTTTGGAGACCGTTCGTTTAGACTATCAAGCCCATTCTTTTCATCTGTAAAAACTGAAGACCAAAATTATTTAACACATCTGCCTTTTCCCATCATTTGTGGCATACTTACCATGTTCACCCATTATGGGGCTTATCTTTTCTTTATTTGTTCTTTTTACTAATAATATATTTGAAAACAAGTGCTTTTAGAGATTTGCTTTATATGCTGCAGCATGTATTTATCATACTTTGATTTAGCCACACTAATTACTTCCTTGCATTTCTTGTTTCATTCCTTGTAAATCTGGAATGCTGAGGGTGTCCATTCTACTTTGTTTTTATAATTTATATGTTCTTTTACACTAAAATATAACCTCTTGGAATTTTACCAATGCACTTGTTTAATTAATCATTAAAACATTCCCACTTGCCTTGTGTGCTTTTTTTGCAAATATGTAGTCCCTTTGAGTATTATGCAGTAAGTATCTCAGTTTATTGAAGTTAGTTTTTTTTTTTTTTATAATTTAGAGTTCTTGTCATACTAACCTGCATTTTTCTCTGTAACTTGTGGCAAATGTGATTACATCATGATCACTGTTACCCAAGTTGTCAATGACTTCTGTAATAAGTGCAGAGTTGTGTGAAATTAGTAGATCCAACAGAGTATTTTTTCTTTCTGGAGCTTCCACCATCTGTTCCATGAAATTGTCCCACAATAGGGTTTAGAAATGGCAAGCCTTTTTTGGCAATGCAGTATCATTTGCCTGTTCACTATGATAATCGCCCATAATGATAACATTACCCTACTTCACAGTCATTTCAGTCTGTGAAAAGAGCTGAGGCTTGTTCCAATCCTTTAGGTTAAGGGGTCTATAACACACTCCTAATGTAATGTGCTATATACTGCACTCTTATGGGGCACCATTGTTAGGTTGTTCAGTGTATATGCGAATACACTCCAATTACCATGGAGTATTTGCATGAACGCAGCTAGATCTGAGCATTCTTGGACAAAAGAAGTAATTTACTCTGCAAAAATAAATTTTTTGATAGGGTTACACAATATTTACAATTAGCACACCAAACAGTATTTATGACATTACACACAAAGTTTTATTAACATAGCAATTATGGAGTAAGTTTACCTCTCAATTTCAGGTCTAATCATACTGAATACTTTTTTGTCCCAGGAAAATGAGAGAGCACAGTAAAAGCTCATTATATCCCCCTCTCCTTTCTGTACTGTGGCTAATATAATGCACTCTAATTTGTCACTATACCTAGCAAACATATATTGGGCTCCACCTGATTGGAGAATTCAAATAAGGCTGCTGTTTACAACCCATGTGAGATGTGATAAAGAAAAACAATGAACAGGTAAGTAGAAAGATTGACAACACTGGGGAAGGTAGAATAAGTAACACCATCAATGGTTTAACCTTTTTGCTGCCTGACAGCGGACAGTCGTATGTACCAGCCTGTTAGGTAGAAGCAGTCAGGCTGTTGAGCTGCTGCCTGATTGATTCCACAGCCCCTGGTACTGGCCCCCCATGTACATGCCATTATCAGGGCCCCATTTTCCTATTAGAGGCCCAGGGAGCTCCATGGTGGGATGAGGTTAGAGTGAACAAACGTTTGCTCTCCTTCCCTTCTTTCTGTGACCTGGAAGGCAACACATGTGATGTCACTTCCTGGTCATCGCTGTCACTTTCTCGGCAAGCACAGCTTTTAGACCCTGCAAAAAAGAACTGATGTAACATTCTTTTGCTTCTGGTGTGTGACGAGACATCTGGCTAACAAGTGGGAAGCATCACTATCATCATTCACTGAGTGCGCTGCTAGTAATACGGAGTCAAAGATGGCAAATTGTTGGTGCCTCTGTGACTGAAGTTTATTTGCCATTTAGCGAGGTACGGTATCAAAGGTTATGACAGCATATACAGCTTGCAGGAAAATGCCATATGATAAGCATAAGCGTGTTCAGCATGGTCAACTGACCAAAAGTGCTTGTGAAGACTGAGATTGAGCTTTAGTCACTTTTGCAGCATTGTTTTTTCATTCTGGATCACAATCCTGCGCAATGTCCTTTTGTCTGTTTCAGTCGGTTGATCGTGTCGACTGTGCTTATGCTTATCAGACAACGTTTTCCTAGAAACTGCATATGCCATTATAACCTTTGATACTGTCCCTTGTGACACGACAAATAAATTGGCAACTTCAGTCACAGAGGCACCAGCTAAGCAGGCACCAACAATATGCCCTCTTTGAAGCTCAGTAGGCTCTGACACGACTCCGCATTACTAGCAGTGCAAGCAGTAAATGAAGAAGGTGAAGCTTTACACCTGTTATCTAGGTGTCTCCTCACACAATGGAAACAAAAGAGTGTTATGTCACTTCTGCTTTCAATGCAAAACATGTTGTCACTTTCATACCTGCAAATCATGTAGTGTTTCCATTTGTTTGGCCAACCCCTGTACATTATATGTATACACAACAGAAGGTCCCAACAGTCTGAATATCTCAGAGAGGGCTAATATCTGTGCAAATCTATATACACTTATGATCTCTCATAAATTATAATTACCATCCAAGTACACTAGTTATTGTTAGATAAACAAACTAGTATGATACTCTGAAAAACAGTGGATGTAATTCAAAATATCCTCAATAACAAAGAAACTATGCATGCACATGCAAGGCTGAACAGTGGAGCAGGTAAAAACATTAAGTACAACCAAGGAATATTTTCCCCATAGATAATGCAATCTGCTTGTTTGTTTTCATACAGAAGCTGTCTGGGGATCTGTCATTTTGTGATGGCATTAGCAGCAAGTGAATATTGTTGGGTGGCAGCATATTGTGCCAGCTGGTTAACATTGTCTGATGTGGGTCATTGTGATTGATGTAGATCTACATTACCGCATGACATGACTGATGTTTGATTTACATTAGGGAACATTGATTCCTTTTTTTTTTAAATAATGGACTTTGTCATGGTATCTGCATTATAAACATAAAAGAGTGATGGCAGAAAAGAAAGAACAAGTGGTCCATCGGGTCTGCTCCCTTTTTTATTATATTTTTTGTATCTTTTTGTCCGAGTGTAGATCTATACTTTTTTCTAAATATGTTTAAATCCACTTACCATAATCCATTTATATAAAAACTAGTAATTGCGCTGGTCTATATCACCGCTATAATAGACTAGTAAAAGTCACTCATAAAGATGACATGCTAATCTTTACTGGAACAGAATGTGAATGTATTGGGTGAAGACTCTATTATTGTTTTTCTTAATAAAATTCCATTGCATTACGGTGGTAGTGCATTCTCTCTTTCCACTTACTGTTCACTTACTCACTACCTTTGCCAGAAGTTCATTCTAAGTATCAACTATTCAGTAAAATAATACTTTCTAAGGTTAGCTTTGAACTTTCCCTCTGTTAGTTTGAGCTCATACCTCTGTTCTTAATATTAGCTTTGCCACCCTGTCTTACATAGTTACAGTATATATATTTAGTAAGGTTGAATAAAGCAAGCATCACCATTTAGATTATCTTGTGATCAGGGGCGGACTGACCATTTGGAAACTCGGGCACTGCCCGAGGGCCCGGGGTCAGTAGGGGTCCCCATGAGATGCCCCTGGTACCTTTTTCATAGGCTTTTTTGAGTTTGGGAAAGGACACAGGGGCCCCATGATCCCCTATTGCCTGGGGGCCCCATAAATTGTCAGTCTACCCCTTATTTGTTCCTCAAAACTGAGGTCCTCCACCTCCCTTATTAGCTTTATTGCCCTCCTCTGGATTTCCAGTTCCAGCACATCCTTCCTGAGGACTGGTGACCAGAATTAGTCAGAATACTAAAGATGTGGCTGAGCCAGAATTTTGTAAAGTGGTAGAATTATAGCTTAAACTCTTGAGTAGATACCATTTTAATGTATGCCTGCCCTGTAGTTTCCAGGTAAATATCATAGCCCTTTTTTGAATATTGATACCACATTAGCTTTTCTCCAATCAGCAGTTCCTTCCAGTCAGTAAGCTGCCCTTAAAAATTAGAAATAATGGACTGGCTATAGCACTGCTAAGTTTTTTAACCCTTTGGCGCCCGACCCTTTAAGGGTTTCAGAAGCCGGGAGGCGGGGTGGGGTTTAGGGTCATGTGACCGCCGTGACACGCCATCACGGCGGTCACATGATCAGGAAAGGTCCCAACTAAAAGAGGAGATCGGGACCTTTCCGTGAGTACCGGATATGTGTGCTGGGAGCTCGCAGAGCGCGTGCTCTCAGCACATATGTTCTTTTTTAATAGAACACAAATGTGCGGCTGCTCTGCATCTAGGCCCAGATGCCGGGAAGCCGCACATTTGCACTCGGCCGGCGTGAAGAGGTTAAGGACTCTGGTTGTAGGCCATCTGGTCTTGGTGATTTATTCACATTATACAGACAAGATGGATTAAAAATGTGGGTGAGTGACCATATGCTTCTAGCACCACATTTCTTAAAATATGAAGACTTGAGAACAGCTAAATGAGACTTTAAAGGCAATTTATATAAACAATTGTAGACTTGAAGATATAAAATTCACAGTTTGCTCAAGCATATTTAAAAAATACTATGAATATTAAAATCATATACGTTCATAGCATGATCTCATGTGTTCTTAATATCACAGAGGCATGCTGTATATTCCCGGCATGTTTTGTCCACTTGGGGCTTCTTCAGGGGAAAAAGAAAACTGTTCTGAAACCATATCAAAGATACGCATTATAAGTAACAGGATCATATCACATAAGTACAGATCACAAAGTTTTAACATTTAAAATAAAAGTATCCAAAATGTTGGCAAGGCATACTTACCCTAAGTTTGACATAAATTTGGTTGACAAGAAAAATATGCCTCAAAATGGCCAACATTTTGGATACTTTTATTTTAATGTGAAAACTTTGTGATCTGTACTTATGTAATATGATCCTGTAACTTATAATGTGTTTCTTTGATATGGCTTCAGAACATTAGTGGTTATTAATGATGTGCCAAACACCCCCCTGTTCCGTTCTTGGTCGAACATTCAAACCTAATGAAAGTTCGACCTCGAACTTAGAACAGAGGGGAAAATTCACTAAGCGGTATCTTACCGCATCTAAGTATGTGATAAGATATTGCACAGCTACTAAAAACATTCTATATTGTTTCAGCTGTCAGCGGGGTTCCCCACTAACAGCTGAATGTAATAAGTATTGCCAGTATTGCCCAGCAATTAAAAATTTGACCCCCCCCATCCACACAAAGCCCTTCAGGTTTGGTATGTATTTTGAGGGGAACCCTCATGCCAACATTTAAAAAAAAAAATCATGGGGGTCCCCCTCAAATCCATACCAGGTCCATATCCAAGCATGCAGCCTGGTCAGGAAAGGGGGGATGAGTGTTGATGGGGACAAGGGCCTTTTTCCCACAACAGTGGCCGGTTGTTGCAGGGATCTGTGAGTGGGGGGCTTATCAGAATCTGGTCCCCCAGATCCCACCCCCCCATGTGAATGAGTATGGGGTACATGGTACCTCTACTTACCTGTTTGCAAACTTTTATAAAAGAAAAAGATTTTTTTTTTAATTTTAGGTCTTTTTTTATTTATAGTGCAAAAAATAAAACACTCGGTGGTAATTAAATATCACTAAAAGAAATCTATATTTGTGTGAAAAAAATGCTAAAAATTTCATATGGCTACAGTGTTGCATGACTGTGCAAATGTCATTCAAAGTGCAACAGCACTGAAAGCTGAAAATTGGCCTGGACAGGAAGGGGGTAAATGTGCCCAGTAGGCAAGTGGTTAATATAGCACCTAAGTCCCTGAAATCAATTTTTAGGATGCTACATATTCCTTTGTCATTTGTACCCGTATATACAATCTCTCCATCTCCATCTCTCCATCCAATTTGTGATGTGCTTAACCTGAGCACCAGGTAAACATCTTATTGTTCAGTGACCATAGTCTTTGTGACAGGTTACACTATCTGTCCTAATAACCTACCTCAAGTATCTATCCAATGTTTTCTTAAATATGTCCCCATCCTCACTTGAAGAGATGCTCCCCTGGCAGCTAGAGGAGGTACTCTGCTCCAGCAATACCACTTCTGAACTTATATCCCCAACATCACACAACTGAGCATATTTATTGGAATGTGTCTGGACAAGCATCTGTAATGCTTTTCCCTCTACCCTGTCTTCTGTCAGCCAACTACCCTCCTCTGGTTCTTGCATCTCCATATAATCACCCTCCTCTATAATGATCCTGGATCGCAGCTTATTGGTACAATCCAAACTCTTTAAGGTTGTTGATGCTTTGCAGTGTTGCCATTTGATTCCTTAGTTTCAGGATCTAGGATTCCAAGGAAACAACTTGCTCAAATTTTGTACAGCAGCATTCACCCTTGCACGGTTGTTCAAAGAATGTATACATAGCACAGGATGTGCATCAAGTTGAATCACCGCTCCTGTTGGACATGTTACCCAGTTATGTAATGGTGATAATCCAGGAAAAAAAGGAATTATATTGATATAATTTATTGTTGACTTTACTTACTATTTTTTTTCTGAACACTAGTTGTTTCTTTAACTGTTTGGGGATGTAACAAGATAGTGACTCCCTCAGCACTCACAGTGACCGCTCAGTACTTTTCAGTATTTGCTGGCTCCCTACCAGCATGTAAAACACCTTAACACTGCTGGCATCCTCTCTCAGATCACACATTCCTATAGTGTCCTCTTTATGCTCCAGCTCACTGATCACATAGCCCCCAGTGTCCTTTCCTTCTGCTCCAGCTCACTGATCACATAGCCCCCAGTGTCCTTTCCTTCTGCTACTGCTCACTGATCACATGGCCTCCGATGTCCTCTCCTCCTGCTCTCGCTCACTGATCACAGAGCCCCAGTGCCCACTTTTTCTGTTCACTGATCATGCTGCCACTGTTGTCCTCTCCTCCCCCTTCTGCTCACTGATCACATGGCCCCTGGAGTCCTCTCTTGCTTGTGCAAACTAATCACAAGGTCCCTTATATCCTCTTCTCCTACTACCATTCCCAGTGCCTCAGTACACCCAATAATTTAGCACACACAATGCCTCGGTACCCAGTCCCACAGGTACTCAAAGTACTCCAGTTACTCACAGTGCCTTAGCACTCACAGTAAAAAGTTACTCACAGTGCTCTCAATATTCACAGTGTCCCAGTTTGCATTTACTTTTTAATTTTATTTGCAAATTAGTAACAAGAGGTACTTTGTATTCCATACTCATTCAGCTGGAGGGGCTGTTTAACATTCATTTTGGGGACAAATGTGGGAATGAGGCTCTTGTCCCCTCAGCAGGGTGCCTAGAAAAGAGGGGCTTTACCACACCCTCCTTGTAAAATACCCTGCCAGTTTTGAAGGCAAGTAGCCTGGTATTGTTCAGGAGGGAGGCGGGAGGGGCACGATTGTTCCCCTCTCTTTGAAAAAATGCCCCCCTTGTCCCCTCAAAATTGAAATAAGGTGCCTTGCAGAGCTTTCATATTCTTTACCCTTCCTTTCCTGATTATTTGGCTGCACACCTGGATATTGATCTGATAGAAAATTTAAGGAGGACCCCACTCACCTTTTGTTTATTTGTAAAGGGACAATACACATTAAAACAGAAAAGAATGGCATGTGGTTCCCTCTATAGTAAATACCAGGCCCTTTCCCAAGCATGAAAACTTGGTGGCTAGGAAAGTAGGGTCAATGAGCATGCAGTTCCCCCTCTTGAGCCATACCAGTTCACATTTCATCAGCATTAGCAAGGTACAAGGGGTTTATAATACCTTCCTCTTGTAAAGAACTTTGTCCCCATTTGACAAGGGCCTCAACACCATATTTTATCCCCTGAAAAGGACAGGTAGTTTGTGATAAGATCTTATCAGATTCAGAAAGCCCCCTTGATAAAAAATGGGTCCCCAAATTTATTTTACCCCCAGGGGGTAAATCCAGCATCCATAACATCATCCAGCCATGTAATTCCAGTGTCAAACACAATGACCCACAGTCACAATGAGCCGTCACCTGACTATGTTGCCCTACCTACATTATTACTGATTGCCCAATGATGTTATCGTTCACACTACCACCACAAACATACCAGCTGGACATTTTTAACCATATTAGGTCAGTAATGGCACCCAGAATTTCAGCTAAGCGTGAATAAAAGCAGAAGTCAAATGAGGACCAGTTACTTTATATGTATGGTGGAAGTAGTGCAACCAGTTTAATTTATACTGTTCCACAACTTTACATACAGCTGTAAGATTATATTTTTATTTGTTTATTTTACATTTGTATATGCACCCCATAGCAGTGTCCAGCTACCCATGAACTATTGTAACAAGTTACATAGGTAGTCTGGCTGAAAAAAGACAAAAGTCCATCCAGTTCAACAATAGAAAAAAAAAAGTTATAATCCTATACCCACAGCACAACCAAGTGCTTAAAATTATACTCGAAAAAGGCCAGAAAAAAAGACAGACAAAATGTGAAGAGTTTGCATACTTCATGCAGGTTCACTGAACCTCCTGAAACCACAATTTGATCAGTCCACTTATCCTTAATGTTGGCATATAATCTGGCCATCTAGGCCTCATTGCCTCCGGGAAATTAAAGGATTTGAAAACCATCCTTGTACTTTGTGCATCCAGGGCTCCTCTTCCCACCCACATCTGTTCTATCATAATAATGGACAGGAACTGTCAGTTTGACAAGTGAGATCATTTTATATTTTAGTGTTATTAGAGGCCCCTATGTAAATGAGGCCTCAGGACAGTGGTTATCTTTCATCTGTATATAATACCAATTCTGGAGGCCTCACAAGGGCAAAAACAGTGTGTTAATTAAAGCAACCTTTGAACCCTTATTTACCCTTTGTTAGCCTTAAAAAGCTCGATTTACCTATTTGCCTGTGAATGTTTTCATTTTTCCATGGTATAGCTAGTAGTAGTTAGTCAGTTTCAAGTGGACTTGTTCTGTAACTCTGAAGATATTTCATAGATTATTCCAGCCACTTCCTCAATTTCAATGAGTGTCAGGAAAATATCTCAACGATTCGCTGCCAAAGCACCTCCTTTCAAATTGACTTCATTAGAGAAGAGGGTTTTGCATAGCTTTGTAAGGGATCTAAGCATTACCATTCTGCCAGCTCATGTGTAGCTGTATGGTGGACATGTAAATATCTGATCATTATTCTAAGGTGACTAGTCTTCTTAGGAATGTCAGCACTTATAAGACCCTCAATAGAGACCCCTCTAGCAGTTACAGGAAAAAGGTTATAGACGATTTACAACAGCTAAAAAAGCAAAAGGCATTGATCAGACCCTGTCCCATCATCTTTATCTTGGGGGAACTACACAATTCCTGTAGGGACCAGGGGCGAACTGACCATTTGGAAACTCAGGCACTGCCCGAGGGCCCGGGGTCAGTAGGGGGCCCCATGAGATGCCCCTGGTACCTTTTTCATAGGCTTTTTTGAGTTTGGGCAAGAACACAGGGGCCCCATGATCCCCTATTGCCCGGGGGCCCCATGGGTTGTCAGACCGCCCCTGGAAGGGACTCAATAAAATTCACAAGGAGGGAGCCTGTCTAAGATTTATTGTCATCAGCATCCACTATGTCACATATAACATTGCTAAGTATCTGGCTACAATCCCACACCCTGATTTGGAAACACAATACATCATATTCAGAACTTAAGGATTTGTCAACAAGGTATGTGGCTTGAAGTTAGAGCCAGAAGAAACAAAGGTGTCTCGTGGTTTCACATCCCATTCCCTAGGTATGAAAACTACAGAGGAGACTGTAAGGAAACTGAAATGAGATAAGACTTAACAGCTGAACAGAACTCAATCTAGACTAAGAGACTGATATAATAAAGAAAAATAGACTATTTGCTTTGCAAGGGAAGTTGCACCATGAAAGGGAATGTTCCCCATTATTTTCTTTGCACTTGACTGGATATATTTTTGCAAAATAAAATTTTACCACAATCATTACGCTCTGGTGAAAATTCCTTTTTGAAATGCAACTTTCATCACAAAGTGAACAGCCTATTTGCCTTTTGTAAATCCACCCCTGAATATGTTCCTTGTTGGACCTTTGTCTCAACACTGCCTATTTCACTTACAAGGATAACTTCTACAGACAGAAACATGATATTTTCAGGGATCATCAGTTTCTCCCATTGTAGCTAATCTGTACATGAAAGAGAGCCTTGTTCTGTTTCAGGAAAATAACACCAGTGAACATAAGTGATTTGTTTCGTTATGTGCTTGATATGTGGGTTAAGATTAGAACATTAGAAAAACAAGCTTTTAGTGAACACATAAACTCAGTGGACAAATACATCACGTTGGGGCAGCACAGTGGCTAAATGGTTAGCACTTCCACCTTTCAGTACTAGTGTCATTGGTTCAAATCCCAACCATGCCACCACCTATCTGGAGTTTGCATGTTCTCCCTGTGCCTGCATGGGTTTCCTCCAGGTACTCCAGTTTCTTCCCACACTCCAAGGACATACTAATTAATTGGATCCTGTCTAAATTGTAGGCATGAATGTAAGTTAGGGACCTTAGATTGTATCCCTTTTGAGGGTTACGGACTGATGTGAATGTGCAATATCTATGTAAAGCGCTGCATAAATTGACAGCACTATATAAGTACCGGTAATAATAACATAAATACGTTTACACAGGAATAGGCTCAGAATAACAAAATAACCTTTTTTTGGACTGTTTGTTACCTGTCAAAGGAGGGGGGGGGTTTAAAAGAATTCTACCCACATGGAAAAGTATCTGCTTTTTGGTTATCACCACCCACTGGTACACAAGCTTTTAGGACTCTGCAAACTTTGGCCAAGAAGATAACAATAAGCAGAGAATGCTTTGAGAGTTTTAGCCTAACCAGACTGTGCCCTCATTAAAATATCCATGAGGTCAAACAAAAACAAGGGATCATTAAACAGAAGGGGGAAACAACACATGGAACACCATAGTCATCCCATATCTGACTGCAGTGAAGAGAAAACCTTCAAGCCCAGCAATACACTGATACATAAGCTGGTACATACCAGGGGCAGACTGACCATTTGGAAACTTGGGCACTGCCTGAGGGCCCGGGGTCAGTAGGGGGCCCCATGAGATGCCTTTGGAACCTTTTTCATAGGCTTTTTGAGTTTGGGCAAGGACACAGGGGCCCCATGATCCCCTATTGCCCGGGGGCCCCATGAGTTGTCAGTCCGTCCCTGGTACATACTATAGACCCAATACTTTTAGCCATGAAAATCTACGAACTAACACCTATGCAGGCTTCCACCAATGGGATTATGTAACTAGAACAGGTTCCAAAACTTTCACACCTCCCATTCTCATCTTGAACAATCCCCATCTATACATTCTATGGTGATTGGATTAGGGTGTCATAAAGGTGTGGATAAAGGTCAGAGTATCTTTCTGACACTCACTGGAACTGAAGCTTGAAGCTTTGATAAGCTGTGAAATATTGTCAATATTGCAGAAAAAGTGCAATTGAATGTTATCGCTCTTTCTTTCTTGTATCAATTTCTTTTGCAAATTTTGCAAACTCTTTTCCCTTATAGGCAGGCTTTATTGGACATAGTCTCTCTCACACACTCACATGTTAAAAGTATCTGACCAACTCTGATTCATTTTTTTTACCCCATAATGAAACAGAATAGTATCCAGAATTACTACATAAAGTAATTTGGCATACAATTAATTGGAAAACAACAAACTTCTTATTTTTATTTTTGAACCTCCAAATGAGATGTGTCCAATTAAAAAATAATCCCTGGATATTTTGAACAACTAAAATAGCTAAGCAGCTTGTTTCTGGAGAAACCTCTAAAAGAGCAACATGTTTTATATGTGTTCAGACATTTTTTTCAGGTAAACAGTATAAAACATGTAATAAAATTATTTTTGGATTTAAAAAAACATGTATGGTATGTCAGACAGGTAAAACAAGCCAATTTTGCTTCTCTAGTGCAGCAGTCACTAAATGGAGGACCGCGGTTCGCAAACGGCCCCAGCAGTGCTGCTTCCTGGACTGCCAGCCTGCCATCCTGCAATGACAGATCCGCCACTGAGCAGGGCGGTTGTCACAGCAACATGACATCACGTGTGCGCCCTGCCCCTTTCAGCTCACTGTCTCTCTGGATCCCGTTCCCTGCCTGTACTCAAGCGTCCAGCAAGGATCCTGGCACAGCTCCTGTCTGCCCCCAAGGTAGGATGTAGTCTTACAGGGGCACTCTGATGGGCACATTGAATGTTAAGGAGCACTCTTATGGGCACAACATATAATGTGCCCATAAGAGTGCCCCTTAACATAAACCTGGTGGTATTCCCGAGTGTAGCTTGGGGTTAACTTTCAGTACCAGAAGCGGTAACCCCGAGCATCTCGGGATTACACTGCAGCGCTTCTCCAGCAATCCCTCAAGCACTTAATTTGTCCTGCAGTCCCGCAATGTCCCCCCTGCAGCGTCCCCATCCATGTCCTCCCACCGATGCCAGCATCCGTCTTCCGGGTTCCGTTCCCTGCAAGCATCGGTATGTACGGGGGTGGAACCGGCAGGAATTTAAAAAAATGTAAACATTTGAAATTCACTCAATACACTAAAATCTGATAGTATTACTGTACATTACTGTATCAATTTCACATACATTTTGTCCCTAGTGCTTTGTCCTGTGCCCTGCCTGCATTTTTACTGTTCTTTCTGCCTGGAAACTGAGAAACGTCCATAGTATCCAAAAACTGTCCCTTTAGGTCAAAAGCGGTTTTAGACCAGCTAGAGAACAGCGATAGTAAATTAGAACCACTTGCAGAATTGAGTGATAATGATTTATGGGGGAAATTCGTCATCAGACACTGAAAACGATTTTGCGAATGAGCTCATTCATGTGCGAACTTGGCACTCTATTTCACATTTCAGTGTTTTTGGTTTGATTACATTATTGAATTAAATGTATTATTATTATATTATTATTTTTTATGATTATTTATTATATTATAATTTATGATTTTGTGTTTCAAATTTTATCATACCCGGGATGTTTACTAGACTCTTGTTCGGACAGATTTCAGGGAGTTATTCCTAAGAATTACAGGCCTACAATAAAAAAACAACATACAGTTGTGTCCAAAATTATTCAACCCCCAATGCTGTAAAGGGGTTTAGGGACTATAGTGTACATTTGGAATTGTATTCAGAATCAAATCCTACAAGGACGTTGTAACTACCCAAATGCAACTAAAATGACATCAATTGTTTATGTAATACAGTAGTAAATGGTTCTTATGTGGTTTCTTCATTGCCACAATTATTCAACCCCTTAAAGACTACCACTCTGAAGAACAGAGGTTCATACAGGTGCTTTCCATCAGGTATTGAAAACACCTGTGGATGTCACCGAGCAGCAATCAAGCATAATAAGCACCAATTAGGCAGCTTTAAAATGACTGTGATACTCAGCTCCTTCTAGACATTTACTGGTGTGGTTACAAACATGGTGAAGGCAAGAGAATGGTCCAGGAAGACAAGAGAAGAGGTGATTTCTCTTCACAGGAAGGGCAATGGCTATAAGAAGATTGCAAAGATGTTAAACATACCAAGAGACACCTTAGGAAGCATCATTCGCAAATTCAAGGCAAAGGGCACTGTTGAAACGCTACCTGGTCGTGGCAGAAAGAAGATGCTGACTTCGACTGCTGTGCGCTACCTGAAGCGTAGAGTGGAGAGAAGTCCCCGTGTGACTGCTGAGGAACTGAGAAAAGATTTGTCAGATGTGGGTACAGAAGTTTCAGCCCAGACAATAAGACGCACACTGCGTAATGAAGGCCTCCGTGCCAGAACTCCCAGGCGTACCCCCTTGCTGTCTCCAAAGAATAAGAAGAGTCGACTGCAGTATGCCAAAAGCCATGTGGACAAACCACAAAAGTTGTGGGATAGTGTTCTGTGGACTGATGAAACAAAATTAGAACTGTTTGGGCCCATGGATCAACGCTATGTTTGGAGGAGGAAGAACAAGGCCTATGATGAAAAGAACACCTTGCCTACTGTGAAGCATGGTGGAGGGTCAATCATGCTTTGGGGCTGTTTTGCTTCTGCAGGTACAGGGAAGCTTCAGCGTGTGCAAGGTACCATGAATTCTCTTCAGTACCAGGAGATATTGGATGGAAACGTGATGCAGTCCGTCACACACCTGAGGCTTGGGAGACGTTGGACCTTTCAACAGGACAATGATCCCAAGCATACCTCCAAGTCCACTAGAGCATGGTTGCAGAGGAAAGGCTGGAACATTTTGGAGTGGCCATCGCAGTCACCAGACTTAAATCCGATTGAGAACCTCTGGTGGGACTTAAAGAAAGCAGTTGCAGTGCGCAAGCCTAAGAATGTGACTGAACTGGAGGCCTTTGCCCATGAAGAATGGGCGAAGATACCCGTAGATCGCTGCAAGACACTTGTGTCAAGCTATGCTTCATGTTTAAAAGCTGTTATAACTGTAAAAGGATGCTGTACTAAGTACTAAGATTGAATGTCACTTGGGGGTTGAATAAAACTGATAATGCTGTGAGCACAGAAAAGACATTTGTGGTTATTTCATTATAACTGTTATGTTATATTTGTCTGACCTACAAGTGCCTCTTTAATGTAAATGTAAGCAAGATGACTGAATGATCAAAAGCAATGTCAAACTGGCCAAAACACTCAATTTCAGTGGGGGTTGAATAATTTTGGACACAACTGTATTTCCATTGAAAACAATGTACCGCTTTGAGCACAGAAATACTGACATAATCATACCGCTAGGGAGGTTAATATAAATGTGCCCCTTAACATAAAATGTGCCCATCAGCATGCCCCATATTTTATGTTATGGGGCACTCTGATGGGCACATTTTATGTTAAGAGGCACTCTGATGGGCACATTTAATGTTAAGGTGCACTCTGATGGGCACAACATAGAATGTACCCATCAGAGCGCCCCTTGACATAAAATGTGCCCATCAGCTTGCCCCTTATTTTATGTTAAGGGGCACTCTGTCAGGCCCATTTTATGTTAAAGGGGGCACAAATGGACACATACTATGGAAATGGGCACTCTGATGGGCACATGTGATGTAAAGGGGCACTCTGATAGAGAATATGATGTAAAGGGGCACTCTGATGGGGAAATATGATAGAGAGGGGTACTTTGAGTGTAAGGGGCACTCTGATGGGAATACCTGATGTAAGGTGGCAATGTGATGGGGATACCTGATGTAAAGGGGCACTCTGATGGGCACACCTGATGTGATGTAAATACATGATGTAAGGTTGCACTCTGATGGCGACACCTAATGTAAGGGGGCACACTGATGGGCACAGCCAGAAGAAAATGTTAGTGACCAGACCTCCTTGAATTTTAATTCAATATCCCTGCTCTAGTGTATCACATGGACTTCATTGCCCAGTTCCTTTTTGCTATTTATATTAATAACTTGATGGATGCTGTGTTGCTAATTTTTGCTAACAGTCCAGAACTATGTAGAACTGGTAATACTCAGCAGGAGAGTTACAATATACAACATGGCAACAAGGACAAGTAAATGGCAGCTGAAATACAGTGCTGATAAATGTAAAATTATACACCTACATTTATGTGGAGTACAATCGGGCTGAACTAACCTGGAGAGAAAGTTATTATTTAGAAAATTGGTTAAAAAGAAAGGTAAGCAGCAGTTGATGCCCATCAGCAGCTGAAACAGTTTAAAATCTTGAGATGTTTAAGAAGAGACATGAAATGTACTGCATTTCGAAATAAGACCACTTGTAAAACTACTTTTTGTTTGGAGTTAAGTTTTGGGCACTGACTGTAAAAAAAAAAAAACATTTTAGGGGGTAAAAGGAGAGGAATCAAATTGATAAAATTAGTTGAAAAGTCTTGATAAAAATGGAAGACAGTGAGAAATACTAAGGTTTCTTTTCATAACAAATTTGCTTTTTTGTTATTATTATACAGTATTTTTATAGCGCAGACAGTTTGCTCAGCGCTGTACATTATAATGGGAGACAGTACAGTAAGAATACAATACAATACACGAGGGGTTCGAGGGCCCTACACCTTGGAGCTTACAATCTAGGAAGGAGGGGTTAGTGGTACAGGAGGAGATAGCTGTGGGGGATGGAGTGGTGGGAAGAACGGAGGAGATCAGCAATTAGGTGAGGGCGGGGTAGGTGACAGTCTGATGGATTGGGGTAGTGAGTTCCAGAGGATGGGGGAAGCCCTGGAGAAGTCCTGCAGACGGGAATGGGAGGAGGAGACCAGGGAACTGGAGAGTAGGAGGTCTTGTGAGGAGCGGAGAGTACGTTTTGGGTGGTATTTGGATATCAGGTCGGTGATGTAGTTTTGGGCAGTGTTATGAATAGCTTTGTATGTCAATGTTAATATTTTCAATTTTATGCGTTGGACAATCGGAAGCCAGTGGAGGGATTGGCAGAGGGGGGTGGCAGATACGGAGCGGTTGGTAGGGTGGATGAGTGTCAGGGCAGGGCTGTAGCACGGACAGGTAGGCCTAGTGGCAGGGTAACGCACTGACTGACGACAACCACCACCAACAGACCGAAGTCCCTCAGGGCGCGGAGTCTAAGTCCCAGGCTGCCCTTCACCAGGGCCCCTGATGGTGGGGATGGACTTGACGCAGCCAGGAACCAGGTCGCAGCCCCCGAGACACCCCGGCTGCGGTAATGGCCGCCGCCAATGGCGTGTAACTGGTAAGAATGACAATCGCGTAGTCAGGCAGGCCGGGTCGACAACAACGGGACAACACGGGACAGAACAGTAGACAGAGAATCACAGGTCACGGGCCGGGTTCTGCAACGGAAGGTCAGATCGAAGGAAAACACAGAGAATGGTCTAGTCACAAGCCAAGTCAGATACCAGAAGAGTCACGAGAGTATACACAGAGCTGTAGCAAGACAAAGACACAAGACACAAGTGCAAAGAGCATGTGCAGATCACAGGCTTATATGTACTCAGCCACACCCCTCTGGGGGATGGACCTCAGAGACCTGAAGGCATAAAAGATTCCCACCATGCTCAGCAGAAATCCAAAATAGATGCCAGCACATGGAGTAACATAACCTCTGGGAAAAGGTAGGACCTTAACAATGAGTCTGGCCGCAGAATTCAGGATAGATTGAAGCGGGAATAGCCTGTGTTGGGGTAGGCCAGCGAGGAGGGAGTTGCAGTAGTCAAGTCGTGATATGATAAGGGAGTGAATGAGTTGCTTTGTAGTTTGTAGACATGTTTTGGAGATGTAGGTGGAGTCTGCATGAATTTGTCAGCGATTGGATCTGGGGCTGAAAAGACAGATTGGAGTCTAGAATGACACCTAGTACTCTGGCTTGCGAGGTGGGGCTGATGGTGGCATTGTTGGTCTTGATGGAGAGGTCGGGGGGGGGCGTGGGCTGGAGGTAAAACTAGGAGCTAGGTTTTGGCAAGGTTTAATTTGAGGAAGTAGAGTGACATCCAGTCTGATATGTCGTTCAGAAGGCTAGTGATTCGGGCGGAGACTGAAGGAGTGAGGTGAGGGGTAGAGAGATAGATTTGAGTGTCATCGGCATAGAGATGGTAGTTGAAGCCGTGGGAGTGTATCAGTTGACCAAGGCAGGAGGTGTAGATGGAGAAGAGAAGGGGCTAAGGACAAAACCTTGGGGGACCCCAACAGAGAGGGGGAGTGAGGGGGAAGTGGCAGCATTATAGGTAACACTGAAGGAGCGTTGAGATAGATAGGAAGAGAGCCAGGAGGGAGCGGAGTCTCTGAGTATAGTTTTTTGAGCAGAAGGGGGTGGTCGACCGTGTCGAAAGCCGCAGAGAGGTTGGGGAGTAGTAGCACTGAGTAGTGGCCATTGGCTTTGGCGGTTAGCAGGTCGTTGGTGAGCTTGAGTAGGGCAGTTTCGGTGGAGTGTAGGGGACAGAAGCCAGATTGTAGGGGATCAAGGAGGTTGTTGTCGGTGAGGTGGGAGCTTAGGTGATTATAGGCTAAGCGCTCAAGGAGTTTGGATGAAAATGGCAGCATGGAGATGGGTCTAAGGTTGTTTAGGTCGGTGGGATCCAGGGAGGGTTTTTTAAGTATGGGAGTGATATGCGCATGCTTCAGAGGGGAGGGGAATGTGCCAGCAGAGAGGGAGAGACTAAATATGTGAGTGAGGGATCGTAGGATGGAGGAGAAGGGTGATCATAGGAGTTGTGTGGGGACAGGGTCAAGGGGGCAGGTGGTAAGGCGAGCTTTCAGAGAAGACCTTAGTGACCTCTTCAGTGGTAGCAGGGTCAAAGGAGTGGAGTGTTGAGGGGGTTTTAGTGTGAGGAATGTTGGGCGGGGTGGAGGTCTGGACAGTGGCGAGATTAGAGGAGAGGAGTGTTGAGGGGGTTTTCGTGTGAGGGATGCTAGGTGGGGCGGAAGTCTGAGCAGTGGTGATGTCCCTGCGAATTGCGTCGATCTTGCTTTGGAAGTGGTTAGCAATCTCGTGGGCGGTGAGTGAGGTACTGGGTGGAGGTGGGGGTGGAGAGAGCAGAGAGTTGAAGGTGGAGAAGAGCCGGCGAGGCTCAACATCTGTGGAAGCGTTAGAAATGATTTCTGTAACTTTTGAAACAAATGTATAAAAGTTTCCTTAGTACCTTTCACTGGGTGAATGTAAAAACCCCTAACATTCAATTCTAAGAGAAAAATAGCTTAAGAACATTTAGCCATGAGAGTTAACAGGCTAAGAACCAGCAGGGGATATAATATGAGGGAGACTTCTGCGTTGTGTACAGTCTATAGAGAATCCTGTGCGAATGGCTGAATGAATGTTTGTTTGACCAAATGAACCTCCAGATGCAAAGTGAAACAAAGATTTGGAAGTGGTATTTTTACCACTGCTAAATGTGACAAATTAACCTCCCTAGCGGTATTCCCGAGTGTAGCTCGGCGTAGAGTTTCACTACCAAAAGCGGTAACCCCCGAGCTACACTCGGGCTTACCATGCGGCTTTGCACAGGGATTCCCTGCAGCGCTTACCTTGTCCTTCGCTCCTGCAATGCATCCCCTGCCGTGTCCCCGGCCATCTCCTCTGGCCGATGCCGGCATCCGTGTTCCGGTCCCTGTGACGTCGAGACGTACGGGCGCCGGAACCGGCGGCAAATTTGAACATTTTTAAAAATGAAATTTTTTTTAAAACGATTATTACATAGTAAAACATTGCTGTTTCAAAGCATTTCACATACATTTTGTCCCTACTGCTTTGTCCTGTGCCCTGCCTGCATTTTGACTGTTCTTTCTGCCTGGAAACTTAGAAAAGTCCATGGCGTCCAAAAAGCGTCTCTTTATGTCAAAATCGGTTTTAGACCGGCTAGAGAACAGCAATAGTAAATCAGAACTACTTGCAGAATTGAGTGATAATGATTTGTGGGGAAATTCGTCATCAGACACTGAAAACAATTCTGTGACTTTGCTCAGCGATGTGCGAACTTGGCGCTATATTTCAAATTTCAGTGTTTTTGGTTTGATTATATTATTGAATTAAATGTAATATTATTATTTTGTTATTTTTTTATGATTATTTATTAAATTATAATTTATGATTTCATGTTTCAAGTTTTATCATATGTTTACTAGACTCTTGTTCGGACAGATTTCAGTGACTTATTCCTAAATTACAGGCCTACAATAAAAAAATTACATATTTCCATGCAAAAAAATGGTACCGCTTTCAGCACCAAAAATCTGAAATAATCATACCGCTAGGGAGGTTAAGGAGTCAAGGGATTCCTAACAATAAGTGACTCATCCTTGCCCCTCACATTCAGCTGTCAGCAGGGAATTTCTGGCTGAAAAAGGAATGTAAACAAACAACAGGATAGAGTAAATAGTGTTTGGAAGAATGGTTTTGCACAAAATAGACATTTTGCCCCAACCGTATCTTACCACTGTTATGCTGCTTTATACATACGAGAACAATGAGCCACATGTGGTGGATCTGCCCAGTTTTGTGACCTTTTTGAGACAGTGTCTATAACATTTATAGGGAGGTTACTGCAGGGTTCATTCCCCGAACCCCCAAATTTATATTTTCCATGCCACTAGACTACCTATCTTCCATTAAAAAATGACTTTTTTCATATAGTCGCCAGGACAGTCATACCAAGGTATTGGAAATCCCAGAACCCACCTTCTATATCTGAATGGACAATTGAGTTAAATGGGCTCATGAGGATGGAAGAACTGTTTGCACAGCTGTACAATCGCTATTCTTCATTTTCAGAAATATGTTCCACCTGGATACTCTACATGGACAGTCCTGATGTATACCCCCCCCCCCCCAACCCCTATGAACTCTTTTCTTTCAAAATCACATAGTGCCACCAAATACCTTTGGAGATTACAGAGCCAATCTCTCACAGCTGATGAGCCCTCCTTTCCCCCCATCTTCCTTTCTCCCTCCTCTTATTCCCTTTCATGTAATTTCTCTATTCTTTCAATTTTGTTCACTTCACGTTCGTCTCTTCTTGAGGCTATGATCCCATCATCCTTTCTTCTTTTATTCTTCTTCTTTTATTCTCTGAGGCACCTGCACCAGCCTGTCATCGATTTAGGGCCATTAAAACACAATAACAGGTCTGGCTCCTTTGGAGCATCTTTTGCTTACACTTCCTCTGTGCTTTAGTACTACTAACATCCCAGCTCTTCAAGAGACACCAACTGTTTTAAAGTATGACTTGTTTGGTAACAGCAAAAGTAATACATTAATATTGCATGGAATTATACTAACATTGTTGCCTTCAATATTGCATTGTTAATGTGGGTTACCCAATCTTCTTTACCTGCTGGTGCCTCTATTCTTTGATTTCTGTAACCTTTGTTAAAGAAACCTCAATAAAGTCTTATTGTTTAATTCAAAAAATAGTGTGAGATTATTTTGAGCATGCAGCCTGGCTAGGAGTCTGTATCTCTGAACAATGTTATTAACAATGGACTTACATCATGAGCCATTTTTGTAAATGGCTAAATAAACTTGTCAATAAAGTGCCTGTGTTTATTTACTCCTGACTTTTTTCTTTTTTTTTCACTATATATCCCTTACCCATTCACATGGTGGACAAAATCTGGGGGCCTCCTTATTTTTAAGGAGGCTTACATATTCTGATTAAACCTCCACCAGAAGACCTCCAGGGCCAGGCTTGTGGGAAATAGTCCCTTGTCCTCAATTTCGTTATTTCTAGCTTCATCCTAAAAATAATCTGAATGATTTTGAAGTCTGTAAACTTACTTTGTTAAGATTTGCTCATATTTACTTCCTTGTATTTTGTGTGTCATGTACATGTATGTGGAGAGTGGCCTCTTGTACAGTTCCCATCTAAGCAGCTCTAGTGAAACAGGGGCGAAAGAAAGGCACAAGTGCCAAGGTGTAGCTACTGTGAGCTGGACGTTTAGAGCACTGGTTTCTGTCAAGCAGAGATACAGCTGGTAATGCACTGTGGTAGTATCAAGTTCAGTGGATGGTGTACACCCAAACGTACACAGAATCAGAGTCAGGAATGGGCAGAGGTCAGCAATAATCAGGTATCAAGGTATAGAGTCACTACGCAGAAGCGTGTTGAGTAGAACAGGCTTGAGTCAGTAGCAGATACAGACAGCAAACATGAGCGGGTGAGGATAATCCAAGAGAAAGGTCAAAATGAGAGCTGGGTTGGTACCAAGATCATGAATGCACAGCAAGACTGGATCATGGGGACAAGTCTGAAGACTATACAGCACAGTACCACTGTAGGATTCAGTTTAAATAGGCCACTTGTCAGCAATGTGCATATGTCTTCTATGCTTATGCCTATGAGCATGGGCATTAGCCAAACAAAAAGTCCTAGCCTGATGTCTATTATCACGTTCCTGGCATAACCCCCTCCCTTATGGGCAGCCTCTAGATGCCCATATGA
This sequence comes from Staurois parvus, assembly GCF_062004578.1. Classification (NCBI taxonomy): domain Eukaryota; kingdom Metazoa; phylum Chordata; class Amphibia; order Anura; family Ranidae; genus Staurois; species Staurois parvus. The sequence continues at coordinate 6,578,447 of NW_028317818.1, forward strand.
GATACTTTTTCAGAGTGCACCAGAAGGATTGCACCAGTCTCTCAGAATGAACATTTGCTTCAGGATTCCATTATTTTCTTCTAGCCCATACCTGTTTTCCTTAATCACATATTGAATCTGTTATTTATGTTTCCTGCAACCCATAACAGCCTTCACCTCAGATTCCTGCAACCTTACTACTTCTTTCATAAAGAATCTAGCTGTGTTAGCTGCTGATGGAAAAAGTGTGCTATATTTGAAAGGCAACATACAATCACAAAGAGTGCTGAAAAACCTTCAAAGGAAGATCGATGACAAAGTCCATTGAGATCATGTCCCAAGACCTCTCAGGAATGGGAAGTTCTTATATCCCCCAAAGTGTCCAGCCAGTAGATAATCATGGCATATCTTCAAGATGGTTGTCTGAAGGTCCTGTGGTACAAAGATTTTACCTTCATGACAGAAAAGACCATCCTTCTCTCGCAGGTTTATGGCAAAGGATCTTCCAGTGATGCTTGCTGAACCTGACACATGAGGTCAGGTTGCATAAACAGGAAGTTTCCAGCTTGCAGAATGGTATCTGGCTGCACTGCATCTTCAGACTCAGAGAACATGTGGGAGAGAGTGGCAGGTTTAATATTGTTAGATGTGGGCTGGTATGTGATATAGAAATTTAAATGAAAATGAAACGTCGAAAAAGAGTGCCTACCTTGCCTGTCGAGGCCCCAGACATTTTGCAACCCTGAGATACTCTAGGTTCTTGTGGTCTACAAAAATTAATATTGGGTGGGGCGCTCCTTCCAGCAGGAAGCCCCATTCTTCCAATGTTGATTTAATTGACAGAAGTTTTTGATCTCCAAAATCATAGTTTTTTTCTCTTCTGTACTTAGTTTTCTAGAAAAGAATACCACTGAGTGCATCAGTGATTTGGGTCCTTGGCGTTGTGATAGGATGGCTCCTACAGCATTCTCTGATGCATCTACCTTCACAGTGTATGCCAGGGCAGGGTCTGGGTGTTTAAAGATAGGATAGGTTGTGAAAAGACCCTTTAACTTGTCAAATTCAGATTATGCTTCCACAATCCACTGGAATTGGTCATGTTTCTTGGTAAGTTGGGTAATTGTTGCGATAAAAATACCGTGATGAACTTCATGTAGAAGTTTCCAAAGCCAATGAAATGTTGCACCCCTTTCTTATCAGGTGGTAGTGGTCAATCCAGAATAGCTGAAACTTTTTGAGGATCCATCACTGCCCCACCAGTGGAAATAATCAGTCCCAGAATGTGAATGGTCGGACGCTCAAACTTGCATTTCTCCTCCTTGGCATACAAACTATGTTGTTGTATTCGGCCAAGGACTAATGTTACATTAGGATGGAGCTGACTGCTGAGACTGAAAAGATTAAGATATTAAACAAATAGACAATTACGAATACATCTAAAAAGACTCTGAAAATATCATTAACAAAATGTTGAAACGTGGCTGGGGTATTACAGAGTCTGAAAGGCATGACAAGATATGAAAAGTGGCCAAAGCAGGTTCAAAAGGCTGTTTTCCGTTCATCACCTTCTCAGATCCTGGCAAGATTGTACGTACCCTGCAGGTTGAGTTTGGTAAAGATTTTTGCAGAGCAAAGTTGTTGAAGAAGTTCTGGAATCAGAGGAAGGGGGGACCAGTTTTTAATTCTGTTTAATTCCCTATAATCCACACAGGGCCGAAGGGAGTGGGCTTTCTTTTCCACAAAGAATATTACAGAAATCTGGCTGGCAAAATGAATGGATTAATTAACCTTTTTTGACGTTCCCCCTGATGTACTCTTTCAATGCGTTAATTTCCAGCTCTGATAATGGAAAACTTCTGCCAAATGGAACTTTTGCCCCAGGTAAAAGTTCAATGGGGCAGTAATAAGTCTGATGAGGTGGCAGAATGTTTGCCTTCTGTTGTAAAAGACATTTAAGAATCCATCGTAGACCACTGGAACCAACTTGTGCACCTCTGATTCAGGGCTCATGCAGCAGAGAGGTGAAGACATGTAAGAAGTGAGGTAATTCTGTAGGCATTATGCTGACTAGAGAACAGTATGACCTGCTTAACCAAGACCAATCATAATGCAAACAATATATAAGGGAGTACTTACAGTCCTAATTACACTTACAAAGTCCTCATAAGTCCTATAATTCCACAAGATACAAAAAATCCAAAGAGGCACAGGCAAAAGCCATCTGCAGAACGTAGGGAAGACAGTAAGGGAAGAACAGGAGGCGCCAGCTAAGTGCAGTATGTGTATAAAGATGGCTTATTAAAAGCAGTTAAAGACACTCAGAAGATGACTAAAAGCTGATATAGCTGATTAAAAAAGCATATGTACAGGCATCTATAAATAAGGAACGTATAAGACAATGATATGGATAGAGAAAAGCTTGTGTCATAAACACACTAAGATAATGGCATTATCATAAAACATTATCATTTATCCGTACTTGTTTTATAATTACGCTGTTATCTTAGTGTGTTTATAACAGTTTTATCCAGGAATGAGGTTATTTTCTGTTAAGTATTTATTTGATTTGTAATCGTATACTGAGCTGCTAGTTCTTGTAGTTCTATTGCTCTTTTCCCCTCCTCTCTCCCCTCCTCCCTTCCCCTTATCCACTTTATATAAAGACGTTATTTTTAATGCACCCCCAGGCCTCTAGAAGGAGCAAGCAGTTTCAAGCGCATAGCCTTACACTGGTCCCGGTCCTCTTCTCCTTCCGGTCACTTCCGCCTGTATTTTCCACGCTGGTTCCGGTGCACTTTCTGATGTATACAGGGCATCCTGGCTCCATTCTCCCATCTTGCAGCCTAGATGACAGCGGTGAATCCTGCTAAAGGAGTGAGCTAAGGACCTACTATCTGATAAGTCTGAAGTTTTTAGCCATCTTGTGAGTGTTTTTAACCGCTTTTAATAAACCATTTTTATACACATACTGCACTTAGCTGGTGCCTCCTGTTCTTCCCTTGTATGCTGACTAGAAGATAATGTCACCAGTAGTCCAGTTCATTTTCAGATTGTGGACCCCCAACCACGGCATACCCAGGTGGATCGGGAACTGAGGAGAGAAAATGACATGAAGACAGAGCTGCTCTTGGTGTCTAGGATGAATAATGGCAGACAAAGTAAAATGAATACATGCCACTCCAGCTGATACTTCCAGAGAGCCGTTTGGTTGTACAAGCCCTCTACAGGGTGCTAGCTTGGCTCACCAGCTGTATTTCAAGAAACAGCAATAAATAGTGATAGATCTTCTTCTTTGTAACTTTTTTGTATACTCCCTAGTAAAACCATAACATAATGGGGTACAGCAGGGCAACGGAAGATTGATGAGTTTTGAGCTGTAACAGCATTTAGCCATACCCTGTTTAAACATACTAGCAAGCCAGAGTATAAATCCACAGAAACTCCAAATACTGCAGTTGCTAGCAATGAATCAATCAGGCTCCTTTCTCATTCATTACACTCAAGCTGGCTCAAAATAACCTCAATACATACAAGCACTAAACCATAACAAAAGATTTAGTTTCCAATTAATCATTCACCACGGCCATCACAAATGTATATACATACCAGCAGTGACCATATGGTTGTCAAACTACCGACATTCTGTTGTCCAGCCCACACAGTTTATGTCAAAACTCTGGAGAAACTGCATCGGAGCAGGACACAGGGATCCTTACATTACTTGACTGCAAGAACCCAGTGCAAAAAAAACATAAATATAAATGCAAAACAGCAAACAAGAATAATCCACAAGAGACTAATATTGGCTATTCTCATTTTAAAAAGGTATCCTAAAAAATGATACACCAATAAATGGTATATCCATCAATCTACTCATAAAAATGTGCTGCTTGTTCTTAAATGCATTTGCACAGCAGTGAGTATCTTCTTTTTCAGATGTGGTGATGTGTTCAGGTGGAGTTGTGCTCATAAGATCACTTCAAATAGCCTAGCTCTACCCTCAGACAAAGAGGGAGGTAGGTAATAATTCTTGCCAATGATATGCTCTTAGTGATCTAATCAGAAAGGGACTGTCTATTCTGAAAGTCAGAGGTATGAGGTTGGTATAATTTGCACTTCTGAAGAGCCAGTAAATGGTTAACCACTGTAAACTGACTGTGTATTTATGTTTTTGGTTCTTAACTTATGGACCTGGCCATTGTCCATTGTTGTCTTATCAAGTTGTATTTTTTTTTACCTGAAAATCAATAAAGTGCTTTTTGTTAAAGAAAATCACAGAGGCACAAGGACTGAGAGGCAGGAATGGGTGAATCAAAGTTTGCAATATGTGGCTCTAAAAGAAAATTATTTATCCACTAAAGGAATGGAAAATGAAACATGGATGAATGTCTCTAGGCAGTCTGCTGAAATTTTCACACTGTTATGCTATTTGGTCTCAATTTGCAAACTATTCTCTATATTTTGTGTTGTTTGTATTGCAAAGGGCTTCCAGTCAGTAGTAACTTTGAAAATAATATTATTTATCTACAATACCCAAGCTAAATTAAAAAACAAAAGGTTATGAAAAGATTACGGCACTGGGAAAAATATGATGACTCATTTTTGTATTAGGTCATTATCTTTTCAAACCTCAAGTTGGTGTGTGGATAAAAAGGAAAAATAAATCAGCTACATTATTTTATTCTGCTTTTTTACTTACCACACAAAGTATGATAATGAAGATACTACCTTATGTTACATGCAAACATTGTAGAATAACCTCTTCTATTCTGTAGCATTTGATTTGGGATTGTACTCATTTACAGCATAACGTTTGTTCCATAATTATTTCTATAAATAATGGTCTTGATTAATCAAATCAAGATGTTTTTTCTTATAAGTAAATTTGAAAATACACTGCTCAAAAAAATAAAGGAACATGTTTTAATCAGAGTATTGCATCAGGTCAAATAAATTCCTGGAATATTGATCTGGTCAGTTAAGTAGCAGAGGGGGTTGTTAGTCAGTTTCAGCTGCTTTGGTGTTAATGAAATTAACAATAGGTGCACTAGATGGGTACCCCCAAAACAGGAATGGTTTTACCAGTGGAGGCCAATGACATTTGTTTCCCTGCTCATCTTTTCTGACTGTTTTTCACTAGTTTTGCATTTGGCTAGGGTCAGTGTCACTACTGGTAGCATGAGGTGATACCTGGACCCTACAGAGTTTGCACAGGCAGTCCAACTCCTCCAGGATGGCACATCAATACATGCCATTGCCAGCAGGTTTGCTGTGTCTCCCAGCACAGTCTCAAGAGCATGAAGGAGATTCCGGGAGACAGGCAGTTTCTTTAGGAGTGATAAAATCAATGAAAATGTCCAAATCAAAAAATATATATATTTTATAAAAAATTATGAATGTCCTTTTCCCAAAACAGATAGTGAAAAAATAAATAATAGAAAAAACAAAATGTCCAAACCAGGAGAGTACTACCATTCACCAGTGAAAAAGCCAATATTAACCGCACTCACCAGATGAAGGTGAGTAATACACCTTTTGGGATATAAAGGGATCCCAAGCCCCCTCTAAGCCTCCTGGACTCCTTTCCACCATATGGCTCCTGCCTTGCCCTCACTCCAGACTCCACAGCAGTGCAAGGGAAAGAAATATAAAATAGTGTAATCCTGCTAATACTATTATGTGCTAAAAAAGCACAGCCAGACCACTCACATTTGTCAGATAAAAAAACAGCATTTTATTGCCTCCATAGGCTCACATAAAATCCAATATTTCCAAGCTTCATAGTAAAGACCTCACAGCCTGATCAGCAGGGGATGACAGGATAACATTCAAACAGTATTTAAGATGGCTGCTTGGAACGCACCGCTAGGCGTGCCTTCCACTCACCGGATATGACGCGGGACGTCAGTACGGCAGACCGGAAGTGTGTCAATGCGTTTCGCCCCACCCACAGGGCGTTCTCAGCACAATACGGCCCCAGGGAATAATAAACAGCTCATCAGAGCCATTAACCCCTCTCTATCCAAGTGAGCTATGACTCGCAGGAGGAAAGCGCCGGGTCATGCATCAAAAATGACAAGCTTCTTCCCGTCACTCGCTCCCTGCAGCCAAGATGGCGCCGGCCCCCTGCAGAATGGCTCATCTGCCCAGCAACAGCAGTAAGGGGAGAACACAGACCACCAGGCTGCATACCATCCATACCCCAGGTTGAAGGGATCGCTCTACCATGGAGATCCGGGTGAGTCCTCTCCTCCCCTGTCTCCTACATCCAGCAGCCCGGCAAAATCCAGACCCAGGCTTTACACAGGATCACCCCCTGATAGACATCAACCTTCTCTCTCAACTACTATCCTATCTGCTAATGCTCCATCTTTAATTGAATCCTATCCTGCTTCTGACCAACCTATCACGGAGATTTCCATGAAGAACATGCTCCTTTCCTTGCGACAAACACTACATAATGACCTGACGGCTTCATTATCCCAAATTTCAAATACGGTCCAAAATCAAGAAAAACGCATCCGCCATATCGAGAACAAACCAGGGAAAATGTGTACCACACATAACAATCTTATAGATGCACACACAGACCATGCGACAGACATCGAACAAATCAAGCTCAAACTGGCAGACCTAGAAGATCGCTCCAGGCGAAACAATATTAAATTCCGTGGGATCCCAGAGTCCATCAACACAGACACCATAGTCCCATATTTACAGCAATATATGAAAAATCTTATCTCCACCCTCACTGACGTAGAATTGGCTATAGATCGAGCACATCGAATCCCAAAACCGTCATTTCTACCTGCGACGGTCCCCACAGACATATTGGCATGCATACATTTTTACCACGTGAAGGAAAAAATAATGATCGCAGCTAGAAATTCGACCTCCATTCCTCCAGCCCAAGCAAACATCAACTTGTTCGCAGACCTGTCCAAAACCACACTCTCCAACCCTACGAAGCTCATCAGCATAGCCTTGCATTACGGAATCACAACATCGCATATCAATCTGCCTTGTCAAATACCAAGGCAGATTTTTCACTATCAAATCCCTAGAAGCAGGCATCGAACTATTGAAATCGTGGAGCATTATACCAGCAGATTCCCATCAACTAGCATCCAACCGGCAGCAACAGATGGAAGCAGAATGGTCATAGCCTCGACTCAAGCATATTACCTTCACGCCCAATTCCCAAGGCACCACTCTCTAACACACAAGCTGGCAATCGGCTCATGGTGCAGTACTTAATAAAACTTCCATTTTAATAAAACATATTGCACTTACAAGAAGCAGTGTCTGAACCGACACCAGCATAAACAGCATGAAGAAATCACAAAGACGGACCCAGCCTGGCTGAGCATGCGCCTTACCAGCGATTTGGGAACGTCCTGACATCACATCCAAAGGCCTTTTATTAATCGGACGTTTTATTAAGTACTGCACCATGAGTCTTTATTCCCTTGTATTTTGACTGGAGGTCTGATCATTCTAAGGATTCGGTGGCTGATTGGTGAAGTGGATCTATATGGTATACTGCAGATTATTGCTCCCTGGAGACCAGTTATCAAGTTCCTAGTGTTACCTCTTCAAGTTGCAGACCATTGCTCCCAGAGCAGAAAGCGCTGTGTGCTGATATATAATATAATCAGCATCTTGCTCTGGTGAGTTCATTCAATCTATTTGGTGGTGGATTCACTTTTGGTGACATTTTGTTGAACACTTTTTTATTCATCACGCATCATTTCAATTTGGACTTTTTTGGTTGGACTTTATATGATTTATTTATGATTTCATTTGATATTAATTTATTTGTATATTTGATTCGTGCAACGTGTTTTTTTCACTATTTATGCACTCTATTTTTATAGGTTAGGTTTTTGTGGCTATCTGTATATTTTTAAATTAATTTTTTTTTCCCTTGGCACTATTTACACTACCTTACGATATTTTCGCTAAATGTCCGAGGTCTCAACTCCCTCTTCAAAAGGTCCCTGCTTTCAAGAGAAATCCGCACTATTCAACCGGACATCGTATTCCTACAGGAGACCCACTTCGCCTCATCCAAAATCCCTAAATTCAACATTCCTCAGTTCTCCACAGTATATATGGCAACAAACCCTAAAAAGAAAAACGGCGTCATTACAACCATAAGAGACTCCCTGAAGTTCCAATTTATTTAGGCAACAGTGGACCCACAAGGTCGCTATCACATTATTAGACATTATTAGACTTTAACATTATCGGTAATCCTCTTCTGGACTCCTCATACAACAAAAGATCTTCGAAACAGTCCTTCAACCAATTTCTTCATTCCAACGATCTCTACGACATCTGGAGATGCCAACATAGTACAGAAAAGGACTATTCCTACTATTCTCCATCCCACTCATCCTACTCTAGAATCGACTTCTTCATCACCGATAAATGGACTCTACAACATGCCACCTCCTCCAAGATTGGTACTATTACCTGGTCAGAACATGCTCCGATCACAATCTCTCTCGACAACAAGCAACATTCGTCGATATCCCGTTTATGGCGACTGAACTCGACCTTGCTGAAAAACCAAGACTACAAGCAACAAATAATAGATGCACACAGAACATTCTTTGAATTCAACGATACTCCTTATATATCTATAACCACTCTATGGTCAACTTATAAAGCATTCATGAGAGGTATTCTGATACAACTAAACGCTCACGTCAATGAAAACGGAACCCAACAAATAGATAATCTCCTAGCCTTAATCAAAACAAATGAGGAAAGAAACAAAAAATCTCAAGACCCAAAAATCTCTGCGTCCTGATAGCAGATAGAAATGAATTAAGATCCCTGCTACTCTACAAATATGATCTAAATCTCCAAAAAATGAGAGCGAAATTATATTTCCTAGGTAACAAAGCCAACTCTCTGCTAGCCAAATCGATAAAACAAAAACGGCTGAAATCCAAAATAGCCTCAATTAAACACCCATCTACAAATATCCTAAGCACAAACCCGCAAGACATAGCGAACACCTTTGCAGTATACTACCAAAATCTATACAACCTTAAAAACGATCCTGACACCACTCAACCAACAATCACATCCTAATACACCCGGATCAAGTAAGTTTCATCCCAGGTCGCCAAGCACCTGATGCTACCAGAAGAATTATATCCCTCTTACACAATTTAGAAAGTACCAAGACCCCCTCCTTACTCCTATCTCTAGACGCAGAGAAAGCATTCGACCGGATACATTAACAATTCATGCAACTCACACTTCAAAAATTCGGCATCACAGGTTGGATGCTGAACGCCATCTTGTCATTATATTCACATCCATCCGCTAGAGTGCTGACAGATGGCACATTATCTGATCCCTTTGACATCTCAAACGGTACAAGACGAGGCTGCCCACTCTAACCGATAATATTTACACTCCTAGCTTCCAAACTCAGAGAGGACCGAACATTTACAGGAATCACACATCTTAACAAGGAACACAAAATAAGCCTATTTGTGGACAATATAATATTAATGGTGACCAACCCAAAAAAATCCCTCCAAACGATTCGCTTAATGAACCCAAATCTTCCATACTTAACCTTCATATCTCTACCCATCTTCAAACCCAACTAACCAAACAATTCCCATTTTTATGGGAAACAAACAGCATCCCTTATTTAGGAATCAGACTCACACCGGCGACAGACCATCTATACACAGCAAATCACAAAACCTTGCTTGAAACTATCCCCCGAGAACTAAACTCTTTACCCACCACAGAACTCTCCAAACTAGGCCAAGTGGCGACTCTAAAAATGTATATTTTACCCAAAATCTTGTACATATTCCACACACTACCCATACCAATCCCTAATTCATTCTTCTCTAACTTCCAAACAATCCTTACAAAGTTCCTATGGAACCCGAGAAAATCGAGATGTACCACCAATCTTCTAATACGACCTACAACTAAAGGAGGTGCAGGACTCCCACACCTCAAGTCTTACTACACAGCTACTCTTTTAGACCAACTATATTTCTGGTGGAACCCATCGAAGGAAAAAATTTAGTCCATAATGAAAACCCTCTATTTTCAACCACTTAAACCCCAAAATATACTTTTGACCCCACCATCCAAACGAAGAGAACCCCAACTAAAACATCCATGTATTCTAGCCTCCATACAAGCTTGGCGAGACCTCCTATCCACTAAATTCAAAGATGTTAAACATATACCTACCCCAACCAATATACTACACCTTCTCATTCCCTCATTAGACCTATCCCAATGGATTAAACAAGGAATAACCAACTTAACTGAACTATACCAATCAATCTTTATGCCCCTTCCAAACTCTCCAATCCAAATACAATATCCCTACTACTGAAAATTTCACATACCTAAGAATCGCTCATTGTCTACAAACAACTAGCCTACTGTATTTTCCAACGTATAAGACGACTTTTTGACCCTTGAAAATCTTCTCAAAGGTCGGGGGTTGTCTTATACGCCGGTATACGTCAGGGCGGCACTTTTTAGGGGGGTGGCGCGGTGCCGCCGCCATCCCCCCCTTCCGGCGGAAGGGACACTAAGTACAGGGGTGGGCAGAGGGCTGCTGTCTCTTACCTGGCTCCCACGACGATCCATCCAGGAAGCGCTGCTCCTTCAGTCACTCCAGCCACTCCCTCACTCTTGCCGCTCGGCTCCGCCTCCTCACCGGTGATTGGCCGCCAGAACTGTAGCTCAAGAAAGGCACACAGGTGGCCAATCACGGGCGAGGAGGCGGAGCCGAGCGGACCCACGAAAATCGAGTGAGGGAGCAGTGAGGGAGCAGCCGGTAAGTGTGCAGTGCAGAGGTGCTGCTGCAACCACATATGATGGCTGCAGCAGCACCATACTGGAACAGGGGTCAGCAAGTGTCATTGGTGTCAGTGGGAGGAATAGTGTCCCATCATTGGTGTCACTGACACCAATGATGGGGCACTATTCCTCCCACTGACACCAATGATGGGGCACTATTCCTCCCACTGACACCAACAATGGGGCACTATTCCTCCCACTGACACCAATGATGGAACACTATTCCTCCCACTAATACCAATAGTGCTCCACTGATACCAATGATGGAGCACTATTCCTCCCACTGACACCAACGATGGGGCACTATTCCTCCCCCCACTGACACCAACGATGGGGCACTATTCCTCTCCCCACTGATAGGTTACTATTCCTCCCACTGACACCAATGTTGGAACACTATTCCTCCCACTGACACCAATGATGGGACACTATTCCTCCCACTGACACCAATGATGGGGCACTATTCCTCCCACTGACACCAATGATGGGGTGCTATTCCTCCCACTGACACCAATGATGGGGCACGATTCTTCCCACTGACACCAATGATGGGGTGCTATTCCTCCCACTGACACCAATTATGGGGCACGATTCGTTGCTCTGACACCAATGATGGGGCATGATTCCTCCCACTGACACCAATGATGGGGCGCTATTCCTCCCACGGACACCAATGATGGGATGCTATTCCTCCCACTGGCATCAATGATGGGGCACGATTCTTCGCTCTGACACCAATGATGGGGCATGATTCCTCGCTCTAACACCAATGATGGGGCACTATTGCTCCCACTGATACTAATTATGGGACACTATTCCTCACACACTGACACCAATGATGGGGCACCATCATTGGTGTCAATGGGAGGAATAGTGCCTCATCATTGGTGTCAGTGGGAGGAATAGTGCCCCATCATTGGTGTCAGTGGGAGGAATAGTGCCCCATCATTGGTGTCAGAGCGAGGAATCGTGCCCCATCATTGGTGTCAGAGCGAGGAATCGTGCCCCATCATTGGTGTCAGAGCGAGGAATCGTGCCCCATCATTGGAATACCATACCATATTGAAATAAAATCTAATGTTTTTAAATTTTTATTTGGTGTGCGTTGGAAGAGGGGTAGTCTTATATGGCGAGTATAGCCCAAACACTATATTTTAACAGGAAAAGTAGGGGGTCGTCTTATACGCCCAGTCGTCTTATACGCCGGAAAATACGGTACCCCACAACACTATATCAATTACAGCCTACCTCTACTTCACCAAACCTCAATACCCAGATAAGGGTGTATCCACCTTCTATATATACCTCATAAACTTACAATTCACTCTACAAAAAAAAATCCTATAAGACCAAATAACTTTAAAATGTTGGGAAAATACCCTCAACATACCTATAAAGCTACCCGATGCAGCTCCCACTGGGAGTCATATCTAAAAATACTCCACCAATGGTACCTGATCCCGGTCAAACTCTCCATCTACTACCCAAAACTATCTCCTACATGCTGGAGACAATGTGGTGAGCCAGGCTCAACACTACATATTCTGTGGTCATGCAAGCCACTTCGATCCTTTTGGAATACTACTTTTCAATTAATATCCGAAATAAACAATATTGTGATAGCCCTGAACCCCTCATTAGCACTCCTACACATCGGAATCGAGAAACTCCCTCCTCACTCCCGAACATATATCACCCACTTACTCTTTGCCGCCAAAATTAATATCACTAGATTATGGAACACAAACAATACCCCCTCAATCACTTCAGTAATTACAGACTTTAACACTCAATGTCAAATGGAAAAATTATCCACAATTAACACTTCTTCCTATCACAAATTCAATATCCAATGGACCCGATGGCTAAATCACCCAAAATGCTCAGTACAACCCTGATGACATTTCATGAGATGAAATCACACCCATACCAAAACTGGTATCTCCTCAAATACCCAGTTACATCCCTCCTCCCCTCAATCCTATCCTCCCCTACCTCTCCACCAAAAACTCCTTAACACCCCAAATTCATCACCAAGGTTCATCAATTGCACACGAATACCTCTGATGATATTGCTAAACAAGACCAACACCTCATCCGTCCAATGGGTGGAACTACAACAAAAATAATCGACTATAATTTGTCTATTGCAATATTGTATGCATAAATGAACCATATCTCTTGTCCCTGTTTTTTCCCTGTTTATCTCTGAAAAACTTAATAAAAATATTGAAACATAAAAATATCAAACAAAACACATAAATGAGCACTCAAAAAGGTGATACAGTAGCGCATAACTATGTATATGAAAAATAGTGAACATAAAAAGTGAAAACTGAGTGTGTAGTCCAAAGAAAGTCCGAAAGCTACTTCTTATCCACCAAGTGATTCTTGCAAATCTTCAAACTAAAGCACCAGGTGAAAAAATTATGTCGGGTATACACTAACCAGCAAATGTTGCCCCCCCCACTCTCATGGTTGGCCAAAGAGGCTCAATCAATATCTCCCGGTGGGCTGACGGATCAATCAGTGCCAGTACCAATCATTTCTTCTCTCCAGTCTTTATAATCACCTATCCCCAAAAGGTCGACAATGGTTCGTAAAATCATGGGAATCCAAAAATGGTGGCACATAGGGTAACAGAGGAGCCTCCCCCTCCTCTAAATACTCCACACTCAAATGACCATGTAAGAGAAAACGAGAAAAGCCCCAATAATGCAGTACGAAACACAATACTTTATTGCCACAAATAGACTGTCACTTACAGGATAAATTAAAAGAAAATGCCCGAAGATGCTGCACTAAGTTTGCACATTAGTGTAAACCGAGCCAGTGCTCTCACCACCGCCGGATACTCCTTCTCTGACGCTCCCACGTCACTTCCGGTCACGTCACTTCCGGTCACCGCACAGCCTCGCCCTATCCGACTTACTCATAGGGGATATTTTTAAAAATATATCTTTTTTAAATACATTCTTCAGATTTTAACATATAAAAAAGTTATTTTAACATATAATTTTACATATATTTTTAAATGCATTCCAAAAATTTAGATTTGTATTTTTAAAGACATACAGTACATTTGTAATGTATTTTTAAAAATATTTCTCATATATTTTGTAATACAAATGCTTTTCAACATACAGTATTTATATATATATACTTATATATATATATATATATATATATATATATATTGAAATATATTTAATATGGATAAAATTGCAGCATTTCAAATATATGTCAGTATATTTGGGAAGAATATTTTTTAAATATATTCCAAATATATTTTTCTTCCATGTGGGAAGTAACTTCAGCTAGAGGGGCAATACAAGATTCTGATGTCAAGTGTGTACTTACACTCTTCATAGCACACCATCACATTTATTGATATATATATTTTTTTTAATATATTACCTTTGTCTGTAAGCATTCTTTGATAAAGATGTAATGTTTTTTCTGTTCAAATATGTTGAAAACGTTAACTTTTATATGAGTAATATCAAAGTGCTGTTGTGCGCATAACCAAGAGGTCACAATAGGTGCTAAATGAAAGATAGATTTGCTTATGGAAGTAGCTGTGAACAGGTGGTGGAAGATCTGCAGCTGTCGTATTGCCAATAGCCACTGGGGTCAGAACCACAAGAATACCAGCACTGAGGACAAAGCAGGGATGAAGATCTGCAGCTCCCGGTATAATAGATCTGAGGGAGATCTGTGATGCATGCAAAACAAAGAAGCAAGCAGGGTGCTGAATCAGTAGTTATAGCAATAATTTATTACAACTAAAATGTAGAGACTTACATTGTAGTCTACGAAAAACAGCTCAGTGTAGGAGGTGAATGTTCAGAAGCAAGAGGCGAGGACACATTGAGCTGGGTGGTGGAAGCCCGGTCCGCCAGAAAAAAACGTTTGCAGCTCAAAACCGAATGTCATGGGAGAAAGCTCTTAGACCCTCTATCGTAGTCCAAAGATGCTGGGAAAGCGTGAACTGACTAATGCGTTTCAGGGCCCTGCCCCTTTTTCAACATCATTTTGCTATCAAAACAAATCTGGCAGGTGGAGGGAGAATAGAAAGGTGACAGCTGTGGGTGATTGAATGGCTCGGAGGAGACGCCGAAAATAGCAAGCTAGAAAGGCTACTAATGTAAACAATACACACAAAAAAAACTATTATTTATGTACTAAAAACTACAGTGGTACCTTGACCTACGAGTTTAATTTGTTCCGTGGCAGAGTTCCTAGCTCAATTTGCTCGCACATCAAATTAATTTTCACCACTGAAAATTATTAAAAGGCTCTTAATCCGTTCCAACCCTCAAAATTTATTTCTAAATAACAAATATTGTATAGAAACATAATAGAAAGAGTATGTAAAGATATAATAAGGTTTTATAAGGTTTTATACAGTGTACTTACCTTGTTTTCTTCTTTTCTTATCTTAATTTCTTATCTTAATTTTCGTCACTGTCTTCGCTTTCACTGGTTCTTTCACTGGTTCTTTCACTGGTTCTTTCACTGGTTATTTCACTGGTTCTTTCACTGGTTATTTCACTGGTTCTTTCACTGGTTCTTTCACCGGTTCTTTCATTGGTTCTTTCATTAGTTCTTGGCTTTTTCGCCACACTTTCCTCACTTTCAACTAGGCCTTTTCTTAATAAACCTGTCCAAGGAGGTCTGTTTTATCCTCCCTTTCAGAATGTTTCGGAAACAAGTTAGGCAAGTGTCATTAAATAGCGCTATTGCACGTCTAGTTGCAACTTATTCAGGATGTTTCTTTTCTACATAATCTGCAACCAAATCCACATAAATGGCTCGTGCCATCTCACAGATTATAGCCTCTGTTACGGTATCTCCTGCAAGCTGCTTCTCCATCAGCCACACCAGCAGCAGACTCTCCATCTTTTCATGAACAGATGTCCGGAGTTTAGAAATTATTTTTACACTTTTGGCTGGCGTTATAACTTTAAGCAACTCCTGCTGCTTCAAAATCGTGCAGATTGTAGATGTTGATTGTTCATGCTGTCTGGCCAAGTCATTTACTCGCATACCTTGGTCATGTTTCTAAATAATTTCATGCTTTAACTCAATGGACATCATCCTCCTCTTGTCAGCATTGTCACTAACACTTACTTTCTTGGGAGACATGGCGCCAGAAAGTTTGGTATAAGTTGGTATAAACTGGTATAAAATGGAACTCTGCAGCTGTTCCAGAAAAGCAGAAAACGCTCACCCTCTGGTTGGAGGTAAACGTGAAGAGACCATAAACACGTGAAGAGACCATGAGAATTCTGCACCTGTTCCAGAAAAGCAAAAAACAGTCACCCTCTGAAGTTTGGTATAAGTTGCTATAAACTGATATAAAATAGAACTCTGCACTGGTGACTGTTTATGCACCAAATACACACCAAGTCCACTTTTTGAATAGTTTGATGCAAAAAATCAGGAAAATACAGCAAGGATCCATTCTACTTTGTGGAGACTTTAATATTGTTCCGGATCCGCAAATTGACTCTACGTTAGCTGCCTCTGTCAGAACACCATCTCTGTTACCCTTTATGTGTTCTCATGATCTGTATGATGCTTGGCATTGTACAAACGCAAATGAAAAGGATTATACTTTTGTGTCTAATAGGTACTGTACCTATTCTAGAATTGATTTATTTCTGACAGACAGGTGGCTCCTCCAAAAAATCAGTCAAGCTAAAATTAATGATATCACATGGTTGGATCATGCATCGATACTTCTTACAGTGGCTAACGCATATCCAAAAACATCCACAACGGTGTGGCATGCCAATTCACGCAAAATCCTGCTACAAAAAAAAAATTCTTTTCAGATTCTGGTAATCCGTTTATCTTATGGAATGCACACAAGGCATACATCCTAGGTATCTTTATCATATTAGGCGCAAGGGAAAAGAAACAGAGACACCGTCAAATAGACAACCTTCTCTTAGATATATGCTCTTAGAAGACTAGAATGAACTTAAACCCTCGCAACAGATAACTACTAAGTTATCTCAATTAAGCTATGAATTACGGTTAATACACTTATATAACTACGAAAAATATGCTAAAAGGGTGAAAATGCAGTTCTATTCCTCTGGTAATAAAGCGGGCAAGGTACTAGCATGCATAATACAAGGTCAGCATTTTAAAACAAGAATACCATTTCTAATTAACCCCAAATCACACAACAAAGGTATTGACTCTCAGCACATAGCGGATGTATTTAGCGAGTACTATAGTTCCCTTTATAATTTAAGCCAAGATAATCAAGTATATCAACCTTCCCTAGATGGTATAGATAACTTCTTAGCTAAATTAAAATTAACGCAGCTTTCTATCTTATAGCTCCAAAACTTGAATTCTCCCTTCTCTTTGCCTGAAGTGCTCCAGGCTATAGACACTCTACCTAACAACAAATACCCAGGTCCTGACGGCCTGCCTGGGGAATTTACAATTTAAACAATTTAAACGTATACTATCTCCATATCTTAAAACAGTGTATGACAAAGCTGTTTGGCAGGTGATCAAAATCACGCACCTGGCAAGGAAACATCGGACGCCTTCTCTGTTGCTGGCTTTGGACGCAGAGAAGGCGTTTGATAGAGTGAATTGGTTGTTTCTACAAAGAGTGCTTCTTAAATTTGGATTTCAGGGACATATGGTATCGGCTATTTTGGCCTTGTATACTCTTCCATCTGCATGAGTTTATGCTTCAGGAGCACTATTGAAACCCTTTCAAATAACTAATGGCACCCGTCAGGGATGCCCTCTATCTCCACTGATTTTCAATCTCATGATGGAGCCCTTGGTCTCTAGCATAAGACAACACCCTGATATCACTGGTTTCCAATTCAAAAGTAACAAACATGTTATAAGCCTGTTTGCAGACAATGTTAATTTAATGCTTTGTTGCTATAATGCCCTCTCTTCTCAAACTCTCTCTTGTTTACCCCTCCTCCCCACCACCCAACCTGTACATATCACCCTCACTCCTGCCCTCTCAATATCACTGCACTTATCTCCTGCTCTCTCTTGGTCCACATAATATCACCACTTCAAAAGCACTGCGGCATTTGCCCTCATATAAATCTCACTCCAACCTCACCTCCCTCACCCTCCTACTACTACTAACTTCTGGAGACATTGCCCCAAACCCTGGCCCTCCATCATCAAACTCCAATCCACAGAAGCAGCTGCCTCCCCTCTCTGGCCGCAACCCTCACTCTCTCATCTCAATTCCCCTGCTTCCACACACCAACCCCTCCCTCCTATGTGCCCTCTGGAATGCCCGCTCAGCCTCTAACAAACTCTCTACTATCAATGACCTCTTCCTCTCCCACTCCCTCAACCTTCTTGCTATTACTGAAACCTGGCTCCAGGGTTTCGACTCTGTCTCCTCAGCTTCACTTTCCCATGGCGGCCTCCTCTGGACTCACTCGACCAGACCCAGTAACCAAAAAGGGGGCGGAGTCGGACTTCTTCTTTGCCCACAAAGCACATTCCAGGTTCTTCCTGCCCCCCGTCTCTGTCCCTCCACTTTTTCGAAGTGCACTGTATTTGTCTCTTTTCTCCCGTTTGTCTGAGGATCGCAGTTATCTACCGGCCCCCGGGCCCAGTTTCATGCTTTTTTGATGACTTTTCAGCATGGCTACCATACTTTCTCTCCTCTGAGGTGCCTGCCATCATCCTCGGCGACTTTAACATCCCTGTCAATGCTCACATCCCTGCCACCTCTCAACTACTCAACCTAACTTCCTCTTTTAACCTAACACAATGGTCAAAATCCACCACCCACTGCAATGGCAACACCTTTGACCTTGTATTCACCCACCTATGCACTCCCTGTAACCTCTCTAACACCCCTTTTCCTCTTTCTGATCACAACTTTATCAGCTTCACACTCTCCCTGCCTCCTACCACCCATGCCTCCAACCAGCAAACCATCACTTGTAGAAACCTCCATCACCTCAGCGCTGACCTTCTTCAATCCGCTACTGAGCGCCTCTATGATGAAATTGCACCCCTGTCCTGCCCAGACCTGGCCACATCTGCCTACAACAACTATCTATCATCCTCCCTGGATGCTCTTGCTCCTTTTTTTACACGCAGAACCAGGCCTCGCTTGTCACAGCCCTGGCAAACAGATGACACCAGAAGACACCAGAAGCCATGAGCGAGCATGGCATAAAACTAAATCCCTGAAAGATTTTACTCTCTACAAATCCGCTCTTCTTAAATACAACTCCAGCAGCCACGCTGCTAAGCAAGCCTACTATAATACTCTCATCAAGACCCTCTCATCCAATCCTTGTCAACTCTTCTCTACCCTTAACTCCTTACTCCACCCCCCACTGTCTCCACCCACCAACTTACTTACTGCACAGGAGATTGCCAGTCACTTCAAGAAGAAGATCGACACAATTCGTGATGAGATTTCCAGTGTCAAGCTGACTCCTCTAACCAACATACCAAGGAAGTTACTCCTTTCCAAGGCCCACTTCACCACCTGTCCCCTGGATCCTGTCCCCACATGACTGTTGCAGCCGCCTTCCTGCTTTATCCTAAACTCTCTAACCCACATCTTCAACCTCTCACTCTCCATGGGCACCTTTCCCTCTCCACTCAAAAATGCACTGGTTACCCCCATTCTCAAAAAACCCTCGCTGGACCCCACCTGTTTGAGTAACTTAAAACCCACGTCCCTGCTCCCGTTTGCCTCCAAGCTTCTCGAGCGCCTTGTTCACAACCGTATGAACTGCTACCTCACTGACAACGACCTTCTTGATCCCCGACAGGCTGGCTTCCGCCCACAACATTCCACAGAAACTGCTCTACTAAAACTCACTAATGACCTACTAACTGCTAAAACCAACGGCCATTACTCTGTACTCATACTCCTTCACCTTTCCGCTGTCTTTGACACAGTTCACCACCCGCTCCTCCTCAGTAAACTCCACTCTTTCGGCCTCCATGACTCTGCTCTCTCCTGGTACTCTTCTTACCTTTC
The DNA here is from genome assembly GCF_062004578.1 of Staurois parvus. Classification (NCBI taxonomy): domain Eukaryota; kingdom Metazoa; phylum Chordata; class Amphibia; order Anura; family Ranidae; genus Staurois; species Staurois parvus. The sequence goes on from NW_028317818.1 coordinate 6,598,308, forward strand.
TCAGTGCACTTTCAGTGTCACATACAACTCCTCTTCCTCTGCTCCTCTTCCCCTTTCTGTTGGGGTACCCCAAGGTTCTCTTCTTGGGCCCCTCCTTTTCTCTCTCTATACCTCCTCCCTGGGCCAACTGATAACCACCCATGGCTTCCAATATCACCTCTATGCTGATGACACCCAGATCTATCTCTCCACTATCCAGTTCACCCCCTCAATTTCCTCACGTATAACAAATCTGCTAGGTGACATATCAGCATGGATGTCACATCACTACCTCAAACTCAATCTTTCAAAAACTGAGCTTGTAATATTTCCTCCTCCCCGATCCCCCACTCATGACTTTACCATTAAGATCAACAGCACAACCATTGGTCCTTCCCCTCATGCCATGGTGCCAGGCGTAATCCTAGACTCTGACCTCTCCTTTGGGCCCCACATCCACTCACTGGCTAATTCCTGCCACCTCAACCTCCGGAACATTTCCAAAATCTGCCCCTTCCTGACCAATGACACCACAAAACAACTTATTGACGCCTTGGTTATATCCCGCCTCGATTACTGCAACTCCCTCCTCACTGGTCTACTGTTACACAGACTATCCCCCCTTCAGTCTATTATGAATGCTGCTGCTAGACTCATACACCTTACCAACTGATCACCGACTGCTACCCCTTTCTGCCAATCCCTTCACTGGCTTCCACTAACCCAACGTATAAAATTCAAAATACTAACCACAGCTTACAAAGCCATCCACAACACTGCCCCTAGCTACATTGCCAACCTCATACGCAGATATTGCCCACTCCACTCCTCCCAAGATATCTTCCACTCTAGCTCACCTCCTCCCACACTAGCCTCCAGGACTTCTCTAGAGCCTCTTCCATCTTCTGGAACTCCTTACCACAGTATGTCCGGTCAGCCCCCACCCTGTCTGCCTTTAGGTGATCTTTGAAAACTCACTTATTCAGGGATGCCTACCCCACCTCCACCTAAGAACTGTACTTGAATAACCTCCACCAGATCATCCACTGCAGCTATCACCTTTGTAAGCTCCACGAGCAGGGCCCTCACATTCCTTCTGTACTGAAAGTATTGTAATTGTACTGTCTTCCTTATATTGTAAAGCGCTGCGCAAACTGTTGGCGCTAAATAAATCCTGTATAATAATAATAATAATAATGCTGACTAATCCATTGTACTCTTTAGATTATGTGGCATAGTTACTCCACCTGTATGGTATGGTGTCATATTACAAAGTTAACGATGCTAAATCCTACATACTTGACTTGGGGGTATTACCACAACATAGATACATATTACAATCTAAATTCCCCTACATATGGAAAGACTCAGGTATTAATTATTTAGGTATCACACTTACAACCTGCCCTGGCAAACTATTTAAAGCTAATTACTTGCCGTTGGAAGCCAGGTTAAAAGATGGTCTATTATCTTTAAGCAAACATGCTTTCTCGTGTAGGGTAGATTAGCGGCATTTAAGATGCAGTTACTACCCCAAATTCTGTATGTATTTCGCTCAGTAACTATTCCTGCAAATAAGAAATTCTTACTTACCCTACAGGCTACAGTTGTGTCCAAAATTATTCAACCCCCACTGAAATTGAGTGTTTTGGCCAGTTTGACATTGCTTTTGATCATTCAGTCATCTTGCTTACATTTACATTAAAGAGGCACTTGTAGGTCAGACAAATATAACATAACAGTTATAATGAAATAACCACAAATGTCTTTTCTGTGCTCACAGCATTATCAGTTTTATTCAACCCCCAAGTGACATTCAATCTTAGTACTTAGTACAGCATCCTTTTACAGTTATAACAGCTTTTAAACGTGAAGCATAGCTTGACACAAGTGTCTTGCAGCGATCTACGGGTATCTTCGCCCATTCTTCATGGGCAAAGGCCTCCAGTTCAGTCACATTCTTAGGCTTGCGCACTGCAACTGCTTTCTTTAAGTCCCACCAGAGGTTCTCAATCGGATTTAAGTCTGGTGACTGCGATGGCCACTCCAAAATGTTCCAGCCTTTCCTCTGCAACCATGCTCTAGTGGACTTGGAGGTATGCTTGGGATCATTGTCCTGTTGAAAGGTCCAACGTCTCCCAAGCCTCAGGTGTGTGACGGACTGCATCACGTTTCCATCCAATATCTCCTGGTACTGAAGAGAATTCATGGTACCTTGCACACGCTGAAGCTTCCCTGTACCTGCAGAAGCAAAACAGCCCCAAAGCATGATTGACCCTCCACCATGCTTCACAGTAGGCAAGGTGTTCTTTTCATCATAGGCCTTGTTCTTCCTCCTCCAAACATAGCGTTGATCCATGGGCCCAAACAGTTCTAATTTTGTTTCATCAGTCCACAGAACACTATCCCACAACTTTTGTGGTTTGTCCACATGGCTTTTGGCATACTGCAGTCGACTCTTCTTATTCTTTGGAGACAGCAAGGGGGTACGCCTGGGAGTTCTGGCACGGAGGCCTTCATTACGCAGTGTGCGTCTTATTGTCTGGGCTGAAACTTCTGTACCCACATCTGACAAATCTTTTCTCAGTTCCTCAGCAGTCACACGGGGACTTCTCTCCACTCTACGCTTCAGGTAGCGCACAGCAGTCGAAGTCAGCATCTTCTTTCTGCCACGACCAGGTAGCGTTTCAACAGTGCCCTTTGCCTTGAATTTGCGAATGATGCTTCCTAAGGTGTCTCTTGGTATGTTTAACATCTTTGCAATCTTCTTATAGCCATTGCCCTTCCTGTGAAGAGAAATCACCTCTTCTCTTGTCTTCCTGGACCATTCTCTTGCCTTCACCATGTTTGTAACCACACCAGTAAATGTCTAGAAGGAGCTGAGTATCACAGTCATTTTAAAGCTGCCTAATTGGTGCTTATTATGCTTGATTGCTGCTCGGTGACATCCACAGGTGTTTTCAATACCTGATGGAAAGCACCTGTATGAACCTCTGTTCTTCAGAGTGGTAGTCTTTAAGGGGTTGAATAATTGTGGCAATGAAGAAACCACATAAGAACCATTTACTACTGTATTACATAAACAATTGATGTCATTTTAGTTGCATTTGGGTAGTTACAACGTCCTTGTAGGATTTGATTCTGAATACAATTCCAAATGTACACTATAGTCCCTAAACCCCTTTACAGCATTGGGGGTTGAATAATTTTGGACACAACTGTATATTACACAGATTCCTTTGGGAGGGGAGAAAAGCACATTGCGCATTTACTACATTTATTAAAGCAAGATCTGCAGGGGAAATGGTACTGACAGTTCTTTCTGATTATCATCTAGCTGCAACTCTGGAGCAACTGTGGTACTGATTTCCAAATTCACCCACTTTTATATGGGGGGAACTTGAGCAAACACAAATCCCAGGTGGGAACCTATACATGTATCTATTGGCATACCCTTACCTTGGTGATAATCCACAGGAATTCTCACCAATACTACGCTGACAACATGGAAATGCCTCTTTAGGTAAATTATTTCAGGCCCCAACAGTCCAATTATTTGTTCCAATCTCTACACGTATATGCCATATTACTAAAAGACCTAGACTTAGGTTAATGCACAGTATACAGCAGGTATCAGACTTATTTGTATATTCCTCTCTGAAATCTTTTGCTTCTTTGCAAAGAGAATTCCAGTTATCGAACTCAGAATGCTATTCATATCTTAGAGTAGCGTGTTTCGCCTGTAAACACATTCCCATTAAATACGAGCTCCATTGATAGTTGGACATTACTATACATCCAAGACTATTAGCAAAGGAGGGATTTTGATGTTTTATAACTTTCTTAGCGGCAAAACACTGCTAAAACACCCTCTATCTTAGCCTGGGAAAGAGACCTCGCTAGCTCTTACTCTGAGGTACAATGGCAAACAGCCCTAATGTATACATTTACCGCTACCAAATGTGCTAACCTATGGGAAATTACTCATAAAATTATGTTAAGGTGGTACCTTACTCCACATAAATTGTCCAAATTTCATTCTTCTCAATCCCCATTGGCCTGGAGGCAATGCAAGCAGAGTGGCACTCTATATCACATTCTTTGGTCATGCAGCAAATTAGATTACCTTTGGCTATCAGTGTTTGATATTCTTACCCAGGTCACTGGATTATACATTCCACCCTCTCCTGCACTAGCTATCCTGAACCTAGGGATAGAGGATATTCCTCTTTCCTTTACACAATTTATGACTCATTTACTTTTGGCAGAAAAACTGGCAATTCTATGTATATGGGATCACCAACTTCCACCAATATAAATGAGACCATAAAGATACTCCACACACACTACACATATGCAAATATGTTAGCCATCAATGCTGGAAAATATTCCACATTTAGTAAGAACTGGCAGGTTTGGATTAAGTGGTACACATCTCAAAGGAAAATGTATATATAAACTTACTTCTTGTGCTATCTCATTATTTGATCTAGTACATTGGAGCATGTCTAGAATCTTGACCCATAAATTGGTCAATTACTCTGGTTTATTTAACTTGTATACTTTTGTATTCTAATTTCTTTTCTACAAGTGACTGTGTTTTACAAGATAATGAAAATAAAAAATAAACCTACATGCTCACCTAGGTGGAGAACTAATTGATCAAAGACAGCTGATTGGTCAGTTCTCAGTCTTCAGTGAGCAAAAAGCCATGACTGTCAGTCATTGGCTCTCTGCTCTGCCTCCTCAAAGCTCCCTGGAAGGTTGAGCTGTGGAGGGGGTTGGAATGGCTGTCTCAGGCTCTCAGCGGTGCACTGAAAGGCTGAGTTAGCTTATAGTTAGGAATCGTCAATCAGGAAACATTAATTTCACGATCCCTCTAGAGTCTGGGTGGGCTGAGCAACATCAGCAATGGCGGACTTTAGTCTGCTGTCAGCTGAATTTGGGTCACTCACAGGAGTGTAGAATGAAATTCATTCCTGTGATCTACAGGAGAAGTAGGTCCTATTTTTTGATTAGGCTATAAGTAGATGGATTGAAATTCAGAGAGTTCAGCAGGGAACAGACAAATTTAGATCAGTGTGTGGGGCTTTCCCTGCTCAACATATGTTGAATGCTTGATTGATTTCTTTAGAAAGAGACTGCTGAAAAACGTTTCTCAACCAGCAGATGCAGCTAATCAGCTGCAACAGCTGACCAGTGTATTTTAACAGCTGCAGGGGCTGCTGTCAGAATACAATGTCCTGGTGGGAATTTTCCTTAAACCACATCATTTGTGTGGATGGAGAAATTGGTTAATTTTTTTTGTTAAGCCTGCTGCTGCCCAATTTTAGACCACAAGGATGCTGTTGAGGCAGGAAGTGCACGTATATAGTTCTTGTTTGTAAATTTCCTTATGTCTCCTCCCTGGATGTATTGTATGTTGGCATGTCTGAAAGTTATATTCTTTGCATAATTTTTTAATATACATTAAGAACTCTCTTTTTATTAAAAAAACACATTTTTTTTTTATTTTTTTCAGCATGCCATTCTGCATAGTTAAAGGATGTCATGCTTCCAGAAAGCAAAAAGACCCAAAAATTATTATGCATGCATTTGCAAAACAAAATGGATCGAATCAAGCTATGGATCTTTTAATTGCCTGTACAATTTCTGGATGTTGATGCACAGCACAGAAAATTATGGAAGGAAAAAAGAATAGATCCATATTGCATCTGTTCAGCACATTTCATCTCAGCATTTATAACCAATCTGGATGGCAAACACTACTGAAGACCGATGCCATCCCTACAATTTTTCCTAACATTTCTACTAGTGCTAAACTAATCAATACATTTCCTGTCACTAGATATGACCTTCACGAAACAATGGCATCTACACCCTCATCTTCTTCAGTACTATCAGAAAGTACAGCATCACAATGTATGTCTCATTTAGAAGAAATATCTGAAGTTTCAGATCTGACACAAAGCTGTGGCTCTTTCTCGTCATTACCCAAAGTGAGGGTCACAAGCAAATTTGGAGAAAAATCCATCATTGAACCAACAGATAGCTACATGTCAAACTTATCAATTTTTACAAAGGAAAAAAAAGGTCACATCAAGAGAAAAAAATCAGCAGAGGCACAAATACCGATTTTTTTTATAGGAAAAAGGAGTCAGTCAGTGAGCATTGATAGATATATGGGATGTAAACACAGAAGAACTCAGATAAAAACTTTGATGGTCGACAAGGATATATAATATTCAATTCTGGTTAAGCCAGATAGAAAATAAAACTTTACCTCGTATTCAAATTAATGTTTATACTAGTGATACAGAAGAGTGAAAGCATCTTGCAGAAGCTACAGACTAATTAAATACTCATAACACAATTATCACCAATAGCTCCAGTTGCAGATGAAAGTTATGGGCACATTGATATGTCACAAGAACCCCCATTGAGTCTTGAGGAGTATAAGGAAAAAGAAGGTCATGAAATCTATGTTCCATCTGAAAATCTTGAAGAAATCTTAATTCAGTACATTGGAAAATTCTGATTTCCTCAAGCCCGAATTACGTTCACTTACAGGTTTATCAGTAGAAAGTACATTGTACACCTCAGATCATTTTTTTTAGTTGTTGTTGAGAGTTGTTTAGATATTCTTCTTCAAATGCTGCCCTGTAAACATCACAGTGGATGCACCTCACCTATCACCAACATTTCTAAAAAATACACAGGTTCATTACTTATAGTTCAAACTATGTGCAAATCTAGCCATGTTGCGCTTGTGTGGAAAAGTCAGCTAATGCATGGAAAACATTCAGCAGTCAATAGATTGCTTTCTGCTGCCATTGTGTACAGTGACTCAAATAATAACAAAAAATGATAATTGTGTTAAAATTTTAGGAGCACAATCTATTAGTAAAAAACTTGTTATAAAAATTAGTCATGCTACCTTTTCCCAACATCAGACTATCATTAAAAAAAACATCAGCTGTGACTCCTTGAAGAGCTAAGGATAAACCTACAGATGAAACTCGAAAAATTATAATATCGTGCAAAAGTTCATTTATTTCAGTAATGCAACTTAAAAGGTTAAACTAATATATGAGATAGACTCATTACATGCAAAGCTAGATAGTTCAAGCCGTGATTTGTCATAATTGTGATAATTATGGCTTACAGCTCATGAAAACCCCAAATCCACAATCTCAGAAAATTAGAATATTACATATACCGGACCTCTGAAAAGTATTAGCATGCATATGTACTCAGCACTTGGTTTGGGCCCCTTTTGCAGCAATTACTGCCTCAATGCAGCGTGGCATGAAAGCTATCAGCCTGTGGCACTGCTGAGGTGTTATGGAAGACCAGGATGCTTCAATAGCGGCCTTCAGCTCTTCTGCATTGTTCGGTCTCATGTCTCTCATCTTTCTCTTGGCAATGCCCCATAGATTCTCTATCGGGTTCAGGTCAGGCGAGTTTGCTGGCCAATCAAGCACAGTAATCCCACGGTCATTGAACCAGGTTTTGGTGCTTTTGGCAGTGTGGGCAGGTGCCAAGTCCTGCTGGAAAATGAAGTCAGCAGCCCCATAAAGCTCGTCTGCGGAAGGAAGCATGAAGTGCTCCAAAATCTCCTGGTAGATGGCTGCATTGACCCTGGACTTAATGAAGCACAGTGGACCAACACCAGTAGATGACATGGCACCCCAAATCAACACAGACTGTGAAAACTTCACACTGGACTTCAAGCATCTTGCAGTGTGTGCCACTCTTTCTCCATACTTTGGGTCCTTGGTTTCCAAATGAGATGCAAAAGTTGCTCTCAACAGAAAAGAGGACTTTGGACCACTGAGCAACAAATCAGGTCTGTTTTTCTTTAGCCCAGGTAAGACGCTTCTGACGTTGTTTGTTGTTCAGGAGCAGCTTGATAAGAGGAATACGACATATGAAGCCCATGTTCAGGATCCATCTGTGTGTGGTGGCTCTTGATGCACTGACTCAAGCCTCAGTCCACTCCTTGTGAAAGTCCCCAACACTTTTGAATGGCCTTTTCGTGACAATCCTCTCCAGGCTGCGGTTATCCCTGCTGCTTGTGCACTTTTTTCTTCCACACTTTTCCCTTCCACATAAATTTCTATTAATTTCTATTAATGTGCTTTCATACAGCACTTTGGGAATATCCAACTTCTTTTGCAATTACCTTTTGAGGCTTTCCCTCCTTTTGGAGGGTGCCAATGAAGGTTCTCTTCACAACTGTCAGGTCAGCAGTCTTTCCCATGATTGTGATTCCTACTGAACCACACTGAGAGATCATTTAAAGGCTCAGGAACCCTTTGCAGGTGTTATGGGTTAATTAGCTGATTAGAGTGGGACACTTTGAGCCTAGAATTCTGCACCTTTTCACAATATTCTAATTTTCTGAGATTGTAGATTTGGGGTTTTCATGAGCTGTAAGCCATAATCATCACAATTATGACAAATCACGGCTTGAACTATCTTGCTTTGAATAAGAAAACATATGCATGGAAAATACCCTGAGATGAATTTGATGTGTGGCAAGATAGGAAATAAGATAACTATGCAAACCGAAAAAAAAAATTCAAACCTCATACTCCTTGGGTAGTTCCAGTAAAAAAAACATTTATGGTGGTCAGCTACACACTGTCAACTGGATCCAAAATTACTGGTGGAAATGTGGATGTCATTGATATACCACATATGCAACATCCACAGGTGGTCTGATTTAATCTATACAAACAGTGTGACCAACCAATGCTCACAGAGGAGACTTCCAAAAAAAGGATGTGGTTGACGCCATATATCAATTTTTTGTCATACAGGTGAAATTGAAAAGTTCCACAATATGGTCCTAAAGTATAGGTCAAAATGTCACCATTTTTAACTGATGGAATGGTTGTGAGGACACAACTTGCAGCACTTGACCATAACCATAATGTTAAAAGGGAACAAGCAAGGATTTGAAAAGCTACCCACCATAGTGACAGTGTAGGTGCTCTGATGCACAATATACAGTACTCAAAGGTGAAAGGAGAATGGGTTGTTAAGAAGATATATCAGCCTGTTAGCAATTAATTTGTCCACGGGATCAAGATCGATACAGTTAAACTTGTCAAGGGAATGTTAAATTTTCATGGGAACTCTTGAGGCCACAACAATCAAATAATGTTGCTTTCAAAGACAAGCCTTCCAAGAGCGACCTTGTGCAAAAACATATTTCACGTTTTCAGAAGTAATGTATTGTTAACATTTTTGTTAATTCCCTGATGCTGTCAACTAATCATCACCTCAATTTGTAATGATATAATTTATTGACCAAGTATTTTCTGTATGTTCTATACATTTACAATTTCTCAAACACAGTAAGTTTTAATGTTTACCAAATAAAATGAAATTTTTTGTGTGTTTACTAATATGGACTGTTATTACACTGGTGGTAAGAGAAGAATGCCTCCATTGCAGGGGCTTTCAAAATAACATCGACAGGCAGCCCACACATTTTTTGTTTTTGGACAGCTTGCTGAACAACAAAAAACTAAATTAAGGATTGCTATATTCATGCTAAGGGCATAAATTCGGGGAATCCACAAAGCTAGTTCTTTGAATTCAAATGGCGTTGTCAGAATATCCAGAACTATGCTGTAGTCACTGAATGTCCAATAATTTTTGGACAGGTTTCTTAAAGTCCAAAAATTATTGGAGCCATATCTGCTGCAAGACTATCCATTGCATAAGTAAAACCAGTGTAGGTGCCTTGTGGATCAGGGAAGGTGTCACAAATTCTTTTTACCACACAGGCTGGAATAGGCATCCGTACCTTTGGTCCAAGGAATCCATGTGCAAACCCTGTGTATGATCTGTAGGCCTCTTTACACAGATATCTGCAGATACCTACAAGAAAATATATTATAACTTCAAACTACTATAAAATTACATAAAGACATAAACAACCAGCTAAATTGTGAATATATTATCCTATGACTGTATGTGTTTATAAAAAAATGATTTGCTTGTTTATCATGGACGTCTATTAAATGCAAATATTTCCTTTTTTTTAAGAGTAACTACCTGACCTGCCATTATATGATGATATATTATTTCAAAAGACAAGCATAACCAAAACTTTTTTGGGCAAACTTCTCTTTCTTGGGTCACAGGAGTACATTTACTATTGTATTCAAAAGTTCTAAAGAACAACAGGGGCAGTAGGATTTTTTTGGTACCAACAAAGATACAGACATTTAAAAGTGAAATAGTATTTCAAAATGGCATACAGTAAATCAACAGGATGGACCATACTGGGGTCCCTGAGCGAGAAAAATATGTGCTAGACTACCCAAACCATAATATGATTAATTTGGCATAACAGCCATACAACCATCAGTTTTTACAGAAAAGATTTATATGCATGCATTTCATTTATCCCATTCGTATTCAGATACTCAATCCACAACGTTTCATGCTGCAGAATGCATCTGTCCCAGTCACCACCCCTTGCATCCGGGGGAACAATTTCTAGGACAAAAAACAAAACCACAGTATTGTAGTACCTATGGTGCAGCCTGATATGTCTGGTGACTGGAGTGAGTATTTTTCCATTTCCTGAGCAGTGTATATGGTCCCCTATTCTTTGGCCCAACTGGTGTATTTTCTTGCCAACATAAAAAGTGTGGCAATGGCAGATCATTAAATAAATAACTTCCTGCACGGTACCATTGGCAAGTCATCACAATCTATGCCATTTTCCATTTGGTAAATGGATCCCCAAACCCTCAGTCACCCAAGGGCACCGTTGGCACTGGCCACATTGGTAGGTGCCATTGGGTAGTGAAGGGACATCAGCTGCCTGATGATAATGACTTGAAATAAGACAATCATGTTTGCTTGCCTAAAGACCAATTCAGGGGTGGATCTTATATTTTGACAAGGTATGTTCTTCAGTTAAAAAATGCCAGTGCTTAGAAATAATCGAATGTAATTGCTGCTCGTGTGCTGAGAATCTAGTGATCAATTTAAAAGTGTTTGTTTTCATCGTGGGGGTTGTATCATATAATAAAGCTGTTCTGGAGCGATTTTTTGCCCTATTATAGCCTTTTTTTTAAGATAGATCAAGAGTAGCCTCTGGCTAAAAGTCACTGTTGTAATATAGCTGCTTGATCCTTAAAATCAGAGTCTGCTAAACCATTGCAACATTGTGCATAGGGTATACTCCTCACTAATGATGCAGGGTGAGCAGTTGCTGCATGCAATAATGTATTTCCTGCGCTTGGTTTTTGGTATAAATTAGTTGCCACATAGCCACCTGGTTTGTCTATAATTTTAAGATCAAGAAACAATATTTTATTTGGACTGATCATATGTGTAAACTTTAAATTGAAGCTATTCTTATTAAGTGCCTCTAGAAAAGAGTACAAACAACCACTGGTACCAGTCCAAAAAAATAAACAGGTCATCAATAAAGCGAAACCAGCAAAGAATATTTGCCAGCCAAACCGAAAAGGCATCATTGGAAAATAAATGTTTTTTCCCAACCCCTCTTGGATTAAGGGATCAATGATGTTTTGAGGGGCACATACTAAAGTCTGACCCAATTTGTCCAAATCCACACTACAGAGGAGATCACTCTTGAAAATGCTCCTGGACAGACTACATTGAGCTGTCAGGGAAATTATATGCTCGGTCGTGTGCTATGATATGTGCATGCACATAGTACTACTAGAGTGAGAACTAGACGTGCCCTGACTTGCATTGTTCTTGATATCACATTGCTGGCTCTGGCTAGTGATCTGACCTTGCCTTCCGCATGTTGATTTGGTACCTTCTCTGTTGCCCGATACTGACCCTAGACTGGCACTGACTCTGCTTTGGTTCCTGTTTCTGCACCTCTGCTTCCCAGCTGATACTGATTCTTGCCTGCCTGACCACCCAAGATCCTGCATCTGCCTGCTTGCTTGTCGCCTGTTGTTCTGCACCTGCTATAGTGCATCCGCATCTGCCAGAGTATCCTGCATCTGCCTGTTTACTAGCCTGATTGCTGCTCGCAGTTCTGCACCAGAATCAGCCAGTATCAACCAGATTAACAGTCTGTCTACTGCTTGGCACCTGCTACAAGAATCTTTCTGCCAGGATCTTCTACAAGGCACCCGTTCCTGTTATATCCTGTCATCACCTAAAGGAGAATCAGGACAGGAGGTGTAAAGGAAAGCCCTCTCATCAGCTTGACCTCAACCAGGTACATGAGGTTTAGAAGAATGCTACTTTTTTCAGGTTAATGCCAATGTACAAGATATCTTTTTCTTTCAGGTCATGAAGCCAGTCATTGTTCCAGACTGGCTACAGCTACTACTGGAAAGAACCCACATCCGTAGCTTAACCTCTTGCCGTCCGCCTGCTGTTTATAAACGGCAGAGCGGTGGCAGTCCAAGGTCGGGTTGCCGTTCCTAAACGGCACCCGCCTTTTCTAGCTCCTCCGGACACAGTGAAACACCGATCGTCGGACGGGACCTCTGTACGAGGTCCCGGTCATGTGATCACTGATTGGCGAATCAGTGATCACATGCAAAGTAGTAAGCAAGATGTCACTTGTGACATCATTGCTTACTACGTGTGAAATCTGTGAATGATCACAGAGGTCACATGGTACAAGGCTATTCACAACAGTCTTGTACCATGTGACAAGCTGTGACCAATCACAGCTCACTCAGTATTTCTCAATGACTGCAAGAATGCAGACAGAGAGAAAGAGAAATGATTGCTTTTACATCCTATATGGGTGTAAAAGCAATCAGTGTAAAAAAAAAAAAAAAAATCTTCATCACCCCCCACAAGTAGTACAGTGTCACCATGGTGACACTGTACTGCTAGGGTGACAGTATGTAAAAATAAAAAATAAAAATAAAAAATAATATTAAAAAAAATAAAATAAAAAAGTAAAAAAAAATGTTTAAAAATTATAATGTTTGGTTATAAACTAATTTGGATTTTTTTTTTTTACTAAAAAAATAACGGAATAAATTTTGGCCAAGATTTAGGATGAAATATTATTTATTTGCAAAATTTTATAAAAAAAACCACTTTTTTTCAAAATTTTTGGACATTTTCATTTACATAGTAAAAAAAATAAAAATCCCAGCGGTGAATAAATACCACCAAAATAAAGCTTTATCTGTCTCAAAAAAATGGTAAAAAATTCATATGGGTACAGTATTGCATGACCGCGCAATTGTCATTCAAAGTGTGATAGCGCTGAAAGCTGAAAATTGCCCTGGACAGGAAGGGGGTAAAAGTGTCCGGACAGGAAGTGGTTAAACTGTCTTGTAATGACCTTATTGCTCAACCACCAACGGCATGTCAGAGATCCCAGGGTGGGCAGCCTATGGAGTTCAATGAATCCTACAAGGAAAATACATGTGAATAAAGAATCTTAACCAGATTGACTAATCCCATGAGTCCATAAAGAGTAAAGCACAGTTATTTTTAAGAGATTTCTTCTAATTTCCAAAGCCCATTCAACAACTGTCTTTTTTTAACCCATGAACTAGTGAAAATCAAATTCGGTGTGTATATTTTAACTACAGACTAGAAATGAGCTTTAGGTTTGGAAAAACAAAGAGATTTGGCCAAATTCAGATTGTTTACAGTTTGGCAAATGGGCAAACATCCAGCTGCTGCAGCCTGAAGTCATTCATTTAACCACTTGCCCTCCAGAGAATTTACTCCCCTTCCTGACCAGGCCATTTTTTGCGATACAGCTAGTTTAACTGACAATTGCACAGTCATGCAATGCTGTACATAAATGAAATTTATATCCTTTTTTTCGACAAATAGTGCTTTCTTTTGGTGGTATTTGATCATCTGTACGTGTTTTATTTTTTTACTTTTTGCTATAAAACATATCCAATAAAAAAATTAAAAAAATCTAATTTTGTTATAAATTTAGGCCAAAATGTATTCTGCTACATGTCTTTGCTAAAAGAAAATCCAAATACGTGTAAAATAATTGGTTTATATGAAAGGTACAGTCTACAAATGGCGATATATATACTGGAATTTTTATTTTTAATTTTTTTATACTAGTAATGGTGGTGATCAGCAACTTATAGCGGGACTGCAGCGGGCATTCTGACACTGAGTGGGAACTGCCTAACTGCCACTGACATCCCCAGTGACACTAATACAGTGATCAGTGCTAATAAAAAGTACTGACACTTTACTAATGACACTGAGCAGGAAGAGGTAACTTTTGGGCGATCAAAGGGTTAACTGTGTGTTGTGTGTGTTTTACTATGTGTGCTATGTGCTGTTTAACTAAAGAGGCACGCTGCTTTGTATTTCTCTGCTGTGTAGAGAAATATAAAGCAGCATGTTCTTGCTGGCAGGAGAGAGACGTGTTGTGCCCCTACCTGGAAATGCAAATCACATATATATACAGTACTTGATTTTGCTCAGCCCAGCCGCCCTGTAGCATTACATCTACAGTAGGGCGGCTGGTAAGTGGCAAATGGCAAATGGCTGTATTAATGCCACCACTAATTGACACCAGTTTTTCAAACTGTAAACAAGTTGATGAGCATTACAGGTGATGTCATTGACAAATGGTCAATGGGGTAAGCTAGCATCACCGACCAGTTTGTTGATATTCAGAAACTAGCTGTCATTCACCACAAGAGAGGATATTGGTGTTTGTGTTGGTGGAGCATCAGGGAATTGCTCATTATGATTGATCAAGGATTTACACTGATTGATGGGTCAAATACATAATGTGACCTTTTTTTAATAAAATTATATAAATATAATTTTTTTACAGTGTCTGTCTATTTACTATGTCAAATTTTTGTACTGATTACTAATTATGTAGGGGTAAGATATCTAAGATCCCCCTTACTTAGTTATTTTGCTGCCACTGACATATAGTACAGTATGTAATAAATTGTCAGCAGCATGGTCATGTACACAGACTTTGTTTACTTGTATTCAGTCATTTGCTGAATTTCTTACAGAGGTGATTTCATGTGTGCAGTAATGTGCCACCCCCACCTGACCCACCAGCTTGCATCCCAGGCTCACTCATTCCTCATGGATGGCCAGGCTGTCCATGGCAGGTGCAACCAGGCAAACTGATCTCCCCTAGCTAGAAAGAACCTGGAAAAGATGAGCTCTCATCACTACTCATTTCAGGGCTGTTGTTCCCCAGCCGCTTCTGTCCAGAAAGAAGCTAATGGAGCACTATCAGTGCACCATTAGCCTTACCAGAGTGCAGGGATGACATTATAGATCTAATAAACCCCTCATGTCTCTAGAAAGAGAGCCTGTCATCTGAACTGTGCTGTTACATAGGGGGATTGTAAGCCCCCTTTCCAAAGAAATAAAAATAAGTTGAAAATAAAAAAAAAACTATTTTTTTTTTTCAAGAATATTTATTGGGATTTAACAAGATAGGACAAGGTAGGACAAGTCAAAATGGTGAGGCAGTTATGACACAAATATTACATCAAATCTAGACAAGTCAGAGAGGTTATATTATGGCAAATAAGACATTCTCAGTGGAACAGAAGCAGGTGTAAGAAACAGTTGAGGAATGCTAGAGTATAGAGCTTGCGTAAGTAAGTAACAAAAGAAGAATGCGTGAAAGTGGTGAACGAGTAGCTCTTATGTAAAAACAGAGGAGATACTAGCCAAGTGAACTTATACACTTTCGAGAAGTGAGATGCTGTAGAGATGAGCCAGTAGTGAAAGTTAGAAGAATAGGATGCGCCTAGATGTCATGAGCTACCCACCATTATCATGTAGAGGAAGGGTAAGGAGGAAAGAAATACCCTAGGGCGTAAGGGTTGAAAGTATGTAAGAGAAAAGGAAAAGCTGGAGTAAGAAGAAAGGAGTATGAAGAGGGGAGGATCGTGAGCAGAGAAATCAATCAGAATGGGTGGTATTTTTGGAAACTGGTATGCAAAAATGATAGGTGGATGTGATTGCTGGGGTAGAGGAATAAAGGGGCAAGGGGAGTGTTACCCGGGGACCTATCCGACCAGAGAGAAAAGAGAAAATAGTAGAGAAAACGAAAGAAAGTGAAGTTGAGGCGGAAATCAGGATTTGTGGGTTCTGTCATGAGTGGTGTCTAGAAGAAGTCTCATTCCAGGTGCCTCATGTAGGCCTATGGAAAAAGAGGAGGAAATCAGTGGAGAAAAACATTGTACCATGGACAGGTTAGCTACGTAAACTAATATCAACTAGTCAAAAAGATGAATGTCCCAATGCCGCTGGGTTTACAGAAGGATACGTTGGACGATTCAATAGACATGGATCTTGAAGAAAGAATGCCTGTTCGTGCACGGATGGGGATCCTGAGATATAGGAAGTCCATTTACTAAAGTATTGAGACTCTTTTGAAGTAGTCAGAGAAATTATTAAATTGAGTTTGTCAAGACGCAAAAGGAAGTTGAGCTCTTGCTTAATGTCTGCCAGGGATGGAAGACAGTTGGAGACCCATTTCCGAAGAATGACCCGTCTTGCTATTAGTAGACATGTGGATATCCAAGCTTTGTTGTTCCTGAAGGAGGACGTTTGGGATGAGAAGAGACCAATGACCGGTTGTTCCAGGAAACCAAAGAGGAGTGGTAGCGGGTGAATAGGTAGTTGGAAAGTAGTAATGACGGTTATGAAGTTGACCACTTGTTTCCAGAATGCGGAGACGGCCGGACAAAGCCAGAATCTGTGTTTTAGTGACGGATTTTGACTTCCACATAGAGGGCAAGCAGAGAGAGCCGGATCGTTTTTAGAGTAGATGCAGGGCATGTAGGCACAATGAAGAATCTTTAGTTGTTGTTCACGCCAGAATTCGTTGTGGTTGAAGGCACAGGTGGAATTAAAGCATGGTAGCAATTGGTCCGCTGTCAAGCTGTTATCGAACGCCTTGATCCAAGTTTTCACTGCATTAAAGGATTCAAAAGGCTTGGGGCACAGGAGGTTTAGAGGTCTGTGGATGTTTGCTATTTTATATTTTTGAGAGTTCGCCAAGACATCAATGAACTTCAACTTAAATCTAACTGCTTTGTTAGGCACGACGGAATTGACAAAGTTCCTTACTTGAAGGATGTAGAAGAAGTGGTGTGCTGGTAATCCATAAATTTGGAGGATACTGTTGAGAGGTTTCGGGGTACCCATAGAGGTATCATATAGGTGTTGTATCAAGGTTTGTTCTTGGGCTAACCAGGTACCATAAGCATCATGTGATTGTGGGGGAGAAAAGGAAGGGTTATGATGAATAGGGAGAAAGCGAGAGAGCCACGGAGAAACCTCCAATTTGCGCCTGACCTCCCTCCATGTGATAAGGGTATCGCGGAAGAGTGGATTATGTTTTAGATGTGCTGGCAAGGAATTAACATCGGAGTGCAATAAGGCTGAAAGATCATAAGGACATGCTAGAGCCAATTCAATGTGGTAGTTAGAGTACTGGGAGGATTGGGTGAGCCAGTCCAGACTTATACGAAGAAGACATGAAAGATTATAAGCTTGAACGTTTGGAAGGCCAGAGCCTCCCTCACTACGTGGTAGGAATAATTTGGCAAGTGTGATGCGAGGACGTTTGCCTTTCCAGAGAAAATTGGAAATTGCCCGATTTAGTCTCGTTATGTCACTATGTCTTAGGAGAAGGGGTATTGTTTGAAGTGGATAGAGAAGTTTTGGAGGTGTGATCTCCCCAGGAGTGACAATGGTAGATCCCTCCACATTTCCAATTCCCCGATAATTTTAGCAATGACGGGTGTGTAATTTAGTGTATACAGAGACGAGGCTGACTTCCCTATCTTTGTGCCTAGGTAAGTGATACACCTTTTAGCGATTTTAAAGACCGAATTCTGCGTCCATACCGGGGGGCGTGAATGGAATAGCGGAAGCACCTCACTTTTAGAGAAATTTATGCGGAGCCCTGAGCAAAAGCGGAAGGATGTAAAAATATGTTGAATGTAGGGTAGGTCGAGGGACGGGTGCGAGGTAAAAATTAAAATGTCGTTGGCGAACAAGGCAAGTCTCAACTAATTTTGCCCAATGGCGATGCTATGGAGGTCAGAATGGAATAATAAGAAGCGTGCTAGAGGCTCCAGAGCCAAATTAAAAAGTAACGGGGAAAGCGGGCACCCCTGTCTGGTGCCCTTGTGAAGTGTAATGGGATTGGATATGTGGCCCGCTGCAATAACTTGGGTTGATGGGGATGAATATATGGCCTGAATCAGGTGCAGAAAAGGACCCTCAAAACCAAATCTCCGTAATGCTAAGAAAAACCATTCGAAGTTAACGTTGTAGAATGCCTTTTCGGCGTCTAGTGAAATGTTAGCTGCATCATGGGGTATACCAGTTGAGGCTTGGCTCAGGACAGAAATCACTTTGCGGATATTCGACGTTGCCGACCGCCCCTGTACAAACCCCGCTTGCGAGGGATGGATGAGATTGGGCAATATAATTGCAAGGCGTGAGGCAATAATTTTTGACATGAGTTTTGCGTCGAGGTTCAGCAGGGATATTGGCCGATATGAACCCGGTTCCGTTGGATCTTTATCTTTTTTAGCAATCAGTTTAATATGAGCTTGGAGACCTGAGGGGAGGTAGCTCCCTCCCATCTGTATAGCTTGAAAAACAGATTGCAAGGTAGGGGAAAGGGTATCAGACATAAGTTTGTAAAACTCGGCTGTGTAGCCATCAAGCCCCGGGGCTTTACCATTCGTGAGCAATTTTATGGCTAGAGATATATCTGACTGAGTGATGGGAGCATTCAGAGCTTGAAGTGCAGCAGAATCAATCTGTGGCAGCGAAATGAGATCCAGGAAAGAGGTGGCTTTGGCAGTGTCTATTGGGTCAGATAGAGTTGACAAAGAAGTAGTCAATTCTGGACAAAGTGTGGTGGACAGGGGAGAAGAAAGTAAAATCTTTACCATCCGGATGGGTCAGACAGTAAACGTCCGTAAGTTTTAATGCTTCTGTAAAGTCGGACAGTAGCGAGTGTGTTAGGGGGGAAGCGGAAGGAGGTGGGCAACTTGGGAAATCTGGTTTCAATTTATCTTTCTGTGTGTTCATACATTGGTTGAAGTCTCCTCCCAAGTCTCCTCCCAACTCCGTTTTCAAGCGTTTGAGATGGCGAAGAATGGCCATATGTTTATGGGGTGATCTCAGACCCTTTACATTCCATGATACTACATGAATCATGTTAAAATAGGCCAATGGGTGTTCAGAGATGGGTTAGAAGCTCTATGTGGTAACAACTCAACACGCTCATTGCTATGATTCCCGTTCTCTCGCTGCCTTGTTAAAGACTGGTACAGCGTGGGGTCTCCGGGCATGAGGAAAGTGAAAAAGGGAAGGCAACAGAAAGAAGAGGAAGAGGGGGGGGGGGTCAGGATGACCCAATGGGGGTAAAATGCAGTCACAAAATTAACAAACAGCATAAGTATCATGGACTTCACATTATTTCGCATGATATCTTTTCTCCTTGGCCTGCGTTACCGGAGGAGATATGATGTAAAACCTGCACTGAAGGGCAGCCTTGTCGATCAACAGAAAAGAAGGGAGGCCCCAGAATATAATGCGGTTCGCCAGCATCAGTAGGCGAAATGCAGCCCATGGTCAACAACAGTGCAGCAGTCAAGGAGAAAAGTAATTGTGCTATACCAGTGTGGGCGGACATAGAAGTGAGCCAGAAAACCTTAGGAGTACCTGAACGGAACATACAGGTGACATCAGAATAAGACAGAGGAATACCGTTACATGAGACAATAAACATTAAAACGTAAACATGTAGATGAGATTATCATCGGTCATTGAGGTGGCCTGTGTTTTGCAGGTGAGAAGTTGACGCGTTGGCGCTTAGGCGGTTCTTTTCGAGGACTGCGTTGGTCTCTCGGGCCAGGGTCACGTGGTGACTGTTGTGTTTGTTGAGGGCCCATGCTGTCGGCTAAATTTTGCAGAAACAGAAGGGCTTCCTCTGGGTGTGTGTACGATTTGGGTTCCCCTGTGGGCGTAGTGAAGCGTAGTGTGGCAGGATATGCCAGGGTGAATTTGACCCCCTTTTGAAACAATATGGCGCAAATTGGTTGAAACGCTTTTCTTTTGCGGGAGACTTCTTGTGAATAGTCGGCAAAAAGTAATAGCTTATGCCCATCCAACTGTAGGGAACGTGAATTACGGAATTAATTAAGTATAGCTAGCCGGTCCACGTAATTGAGATATTTGACAATTATTGAGCGTGGCATGCGTCTATCATTGGAAGGTGCGCCTAGGCGGTGGGCCCTTTCAACCTGGCAGGGTGTCAGCATGCCTAGTGCTGCAGGTATGCGCTTAGAGCAGATTTCAACTAACAGGCCCGAGTTGTAGGATTCTGGGAGGCCCACTACGCGTAGGTTATTTCTGCGTGACCGATTTTCTAAGTCATCCAGCTTGTCCAGAATACTCTGTTGCTCACGCTTAGATTGTGTAGCTCCTGCCTGCATAGCTTGAAACTCATCTTCCAAATCAGAGAGGCGGTGTTCTGCATCTGATATGCGTTTAACGTTTTCGCTTAGATCCATTCTAAGTTGTTCTATGCCTTGGGTCACAGCCCTGTCAACAGCCTGAGTAATGGTAGGCAATAGTAGAGAGGCAACGGCTTGTGCGATTTTATCGTACCCATGCTGATCTGTGGGACTACAGGTGCCTGCATGCCCCAATGTGGGAGTATGGGGAGGTTGTGGTTCCCTCCTACCTGGTTCATGGTCTGTCATTGGCTGTGTGTCCATCGCCGTGTTGTTATTGTCAGCCCTGGGACTTGTAGTGCTACTGCCGCCGCTGCCCTCAGCAGCGTGGTCGGCGGCCATCTTGGCTGCATGGGAGGGAGAGACGTCCCTCCTAGGATGTGTGGCGGGATCGTGGCCGGGTGCTGCCGGCTTCAAGTACCGATCCATACAGGATCAGGTAGTGGGATGCCAGGGGGCACCTCCGTGCCTAATATCCTGGCTCTCCGGTGCAGGAGGCGGGCGCTATAAGCCGGGGTATACAGGAGCTGCGGGATACTGTCCCTGCTACATGCGGCGCCGGAACCGGAAGTCTAAAAAAAAAAAACTATTTTAAATTTTAAAATGTACAATTAAAAAGTAAACAAATGCAATAATTACAACAAAAAAAAGCCTCAAATAAGTGGCTTATGTATGCAAATGCAGGCATCGTTTGTGCTTGCGTATGAAAGGGCAGAGTGATGACAAGAATTATAGGGCCAGCATTCAGTTAACTCTAAATTGATAAGCTGTAAAGGCTTTCAGAGTGTTGTCTATGGACAATTTTAGGTACCATCTTTTGACATTTTATGGGCACATACACTTTTGAGATTTACTTGATGCAACCTCATATTTTATGTTTTTATGAAAAAATTGGGTATTACATTATGTTGGTGTACACCAGGCCTGGATTGGGACAAAAAATAAGCCTGGGCATTTTAGAATGAGCAGCTCTATTTTTTTTAGACCAAATTACAAATAATTACAGCTACCAGATGTCTTTTAGTTATATTTAGTCTGCTTCAGTCACTGTCTGCAGGGAAGATGATTCTCACAAATACTTTAAAGTGGTAGGAAACTGTCTTCTGTAAAAATTCACTGATAGGCAGAGTTTTTATAACAGAGGAGACCCTAGAGGCCTCTTCTGTCATAAATGACTCCTTTGCTTGTCAGCAGGTAATACGATCTGAGCTGCACATGTGCAACTCACACCACATTTATGGCCCGCTCTGCGTGCCGTGGCAAAGTGACTCCTGTGCACAGCCTAGCCATTCACTGCATCCCGACCATTCAAGTTTCCAAGATTTGGAGCCCTGAAGGAATACCAGGTTAACATGGTAGTGCATGGACCAGAGAGAGCTGTGACAGCTGAGCCAGTCTGTAGGTAAATCTCTCATAATGTAATAGTATGTGGTGAATATGAATACATTAGGGGGCACTTTTTTTAGGCTCTTAATGAGACTTTACTACTACTTTAACTGAGCATTCACTGTTCACGGAGAGCTCGGAGGCCTGGTGAACTATGAAAGCATGCTATGGTGCAGCAGCCCATAGGGAAGAAAAATTATTAGAAATATATTTTAAAAATATTCTTCCCAAATATATACATATATATATATATATATATATATTGAAATGTATTGAATATGGCTAAAATTGTAGCATTTCAAATTTATAGCAATAGATTTGGGAAGAATATTTTTTAAATATATTTCTAATATATTTTTTTCCATGTGGGTGACCAGGCCTGTGAGGAGGCTCTGGGGAAAGCTGACAGAGAACAGCGTGCTGCAGTTTTGGACCTGTTAGGACATACGGCCCGACCCACTGGACAAATGCCTGTTGTGCCCTATGGTCAGTCAGGGTCTAGTGTACATTAAAACTAATTTGAATGTATTTTATATTGAAAATATGGGTTTGACAAACAGTTGCACTAATATTGTGAGACTTGAATTATTTCAACTGCAACAATTTTATTTTCTGCTCTGCTTTCAGAAAATATATAATATTTTGAGATTTTAAGTTAACTTTAGTCCTAACATGTGAATTTTAATGTGTGCAAAATCCATAAATGGTTCTGGCAGCAAAACTGTTAAAAGGGCTTTGAGATTCTCTTCCAGGTTCCCATAAGTTCCCCCCACAGACTTCATTGGGCCACAGATGTGTTGATGAGACCCTTGTCCATATCAACTTGAGGACAATGTGTCTTGCCAGGGGTGCCCCCTGGCAAGGTCTCCTACCAGTATTGAATGGATATGTCCTGGTAAAGTTTAGGCTGATTGCCTGAATAAAGGTAAAGTATGCATTTAAAGATGATCACACCCTGTTTTTTTTTCTTGCATAGGGCCCCTCTTAAATATCTATTTAGAACATAACCAAAATCTTGCATGTCTATAGTAAAAACATCAAAGGACAGAGCAGTGGAGCAAACCATATCAGACAGAGCCAGGAAAGATTCCAAAGATGGGACAGACTCTAGGATCACACAGAAACATGATTCCCGGTGTAGATGCACAGCAGGCTGTGGTTGCCCAACCTCACTGGGACCATTAGTAGGGTACAAGCTGTGGGCACCTGTCACAGCAGGACTGCCCTCCTCCATGTGTAGAACCAGACATGTTGTGACCACATGGTGGTTAGGCAATGTAGGGATCAAGGTATGAGGCAAGGTCTTAGGTGCTCATGAATCCCAAACAGGCTAGTACCAGGTGAGGGTTAGATGGCCAGAAGAAAAAATGGTCACTGTACACGGGCAGCAGTAACAGACCAAAGATTTGAGTTCTATGTGGCTCTTTTCATTACTCTTATACCCAGTGGATAATTTCATCATTTTAACACTCATTCCCTCAGCATTAACGCTTTCTATAATGGAAACCAGTGGAAAGTGGGAATTTTAAAGATGTTCAGGCAATGCCCCATGGCTCGAGGGCTAATTTCTTACTAGAATGACTTCTGGAAAGCACCTTATGCAGAACCCAGTGCCCAAAGGTTACTTCCAAACTCGCCCATGAACCACTGAGTCCAGTGGGGTCCGAATGTGGCATTCCAAAAGTCAGGCTGAGGAAAGCACATTAGATAGCTTCAAAGAAGAAAAGAATATTGACTAGGCCTCATGCACACAGGCATATTAAAATACTCCTACCTCCAGTAAGCTTTATCTTTTTGCTAGGGGATGGCAGAAAAATCGAGCATAAAAAGTTTAATTACTTGTGTTTATTCACATTTACAGGCACATGACTATGAGTGAAAACTCCTCCTACATGCCACAATATTAATTTATTACAATCTAGAATTAATTTAAAAGCATGCAAGTGCATTTATGAATGCTTAAAGTGGAACTTTACCCTTAACAACTTGATAAAAAGTAATGTTCTTTAGCAAGGAACACACATTTCACATGAATAATTATGCTACCAAAATTAGTGTGCTTTGTAAATTTGTTTCATTGTTTCTGGTTAATTTTTTTGCTAGAGGCTGCCATTTTGTTGAATCCCAGAGCTCCTAAACAGTAATAACTCTTAAGCAGCTGATCGGCCTCTACATTTTTGGCACATTTCCTAAAATAGAGAGCAACTAAGCATCTGCAGAAGTGGATGAGACAGTGTATTACTGAATTTTAAACAGTATAGGAATGTATTTTTTTATGTTTTACATAGCTACAGTATATCTGCAAAAGAGGCCAGCTTGAAGTGAACTAGCTGGACTTAAAGGTCGACTTTAAGTGGATTTTTGCATTTTTACATGTGTGCTCATGTAAATTATGTTCATAAGCTCTACCCAGAATACAGGTTTGTACGTTTTTTATACTTCTAAACACTGCTCTTAAATTACTGATCTAATTACTTGATATGGATGGCCACATAGGCTAACATAGAGCTGAGTTTAAAGGCATATACAAATATGCTGTAAGTCTGTAAAAGCAGTGTATTTTATGCCTATGTGCATGAGGACTTAAGGAAGAGAAATGTAGGAAAAAATAGTGCTGGAAAAAATACACTATATTGCCAAAAGTATTAAGACACCCCTCCAAACCATAAGATTTAGGTGTTCCAATCACCTTCATAGCCACATGTATAATACATCAAGCACCTAGGCATGCAGACTGCTTCTACAAACAATTGTGAAAGAATGAGTCAGCTCAGTGAATTCAAGCGTGGTGGTGTGATAGGTTGCCCCCTGTGCACCCATAATTGAAATTTCACCCGTGAAATTCCACCCGAGAAATTTCCTTGCTACTATATATTCCATGGTCAACTGTTAGTGATATTATAACAAAGTGGAAGCAACTGGCAACAACAGAAACTCAGCCACAAAGTGGTAGGCCATGTACAATGACAGAGTGGGGTCAGCGCATGTTGAAGTGCACAGTGCTTAGAAGTCACCAACTGTCTGCAAAGTCAATAGCTAAAGACCTCCAAACTTCATGTGGCCTTCAGATTAGTGCAACAACAATGCGTAGAGAGCTTCATGGAATAGGTTTCCATGGCTGAGCAGCTGCATCCAAGCCTTACATCACCAAGTCCAATGCAAAGCGTCAGATGCAGTGATGTAAAGCAGGCTGCCACTGGACTCTAGAGCAGTGGAAATGTGTTCTCTGGAGTGACAAATTATACATCTCTGTCTGGCAAGCCAATGGACATGTCTGGGTTTGGTGGTTGCCAAGGGAACGGTACTTGCCTGACTGCATTGTGCCAAGTGTAAAGTTTGGTGGAGGGGAGATTATGGTGTGGAATTGTTTTTATGGGGTTGGGCTTGGCCCCTTAGATCCGGTGAAGGGAACTCCTAAGGCATCAGCATACCAAGACATTTTGGACAATCTCATGCTCCCAACTTTGTGGGAACAGTTTGGGGATGGCCCCTTCCTGTTCCAACATGACTGCACACCAGTGCACAAAGCAAGATTCATAAATATATGGAAGAGAAACTTGACTGGCCTGCACAGAATCTTGGCCTCAACCCGATAGAACACCTTTGGGATGAATAAGAGCAGAGACTGCAAGCCAGGTCTTCTCATCCGACATCAGTGCCTGATCTCACAAATGCGCTTCTGGAGAATGGTTAAATATTCCCATAGACACACTCATAAACCTTGTGGACAGTCTTCCCAACAGAGTTGAAGCTGTTATAGCTGCAAAGGGTAGGCCAACTTAATATTGAACCCTGCGGACTAAGGGTTCCATTAAAGTTCATGTGAGTGTAAAGGCAGGCATCCCAATACTTTTGGCAATATAGTGTAGGTTCATCTTCTACACAGCAGAGCTGAACAAAAGATGCTCATCTTCCTAAAACTAAGGCATTCTGGTATTGTAAAGGGTTATCCTGGGTTAGCCAACAGTTTTTCCTTTGTCAGTGACCTCCTTTAGGCAGCAGAATAATAAAAATGTGAAATAACCTCCTGCATCTGTAAATAGGCAAGAAAGAAAATGACATCATCACTTGCCAGCATACGTTTATAAATGGCAGAAGTTCTTTCTTTTTATAAGCAAGCAAGCAAAAATATAGACAAAGCAGGGAAGGGGCTGTAGATGTAAAATATCTGGACTAAATTAAGTGTTTATACTTTTCCTTACAGATGGATAATGTTAACAAGTTAACATCTATAGCCAGAGAAAATTCAGACTATAAATAGATAGAATATATTATATATAAAAAGCAAACGGTATAAAAAAATAAAAACAATATAACAAAATTTCAGTTTGCATTATGCTTCTTGTGGCAACATTAGCAGCTATTGAGGCAGATTTCCTAAAGAAGTTGAGAATCTGCACAGAAAAAAATTTGAGTATTTACTTCAGTTATCCAATCATGTACAGATGAAATAGGAACAAGATTTTGTTTTTCACATCTTGGATAATCAAAGTGAATACTCACACAATGTATTATGTGAATATTCTCAACTCCTTTAGAAATTTGTAGCATTTTCCTTTAGAATAACAAAATTAAAGGATAAGCTCACCTTTTGTAACATGTTACATGGTACACCCATATTTAGGGTGTAACATGTAACATGTTGCGATAAGACCGACCCCCACTCCGTACTGCTCCCTGCTTTGACAGCTAGTGGGGGATCTTCTCCACTCTAGCTGTCAAATTAATAAAAAACACAGTCCTCTGTGAATGAGAGACTACAAGTTCTTATCAGCTATCGGCTTATAGTCCTCAATGAACTACCATGGCGCAGTGGATGCCATAGAAGTTCATTCATTCTTCCTGTTAGTTAATCTGCATGCTTGTACTTCCTGTACAGGCAGGCAGTAATACTGACATAATAAAAGGGTATGCAGCGCTAAAAAAGAATATTGTAATATGATAAGACCAAATTGCATAAAGTGGTTTAGGCAGCATCCGGCACCATGGTGGACACTCAGGAATGTTGAGACTCACACTTGGGGGTCACCTCAGGTTCACCGGCAGGTCCAACGAAGCGCAGACTCCTAATGAAACTCTCCAGGAACACTCCACCTTGTAAGGCTCGCAAATAACACCGCATGTATTGGCGCGTGACGTCATTCGCGCATGCACTGTAATCCCGAGCGGCGCATGGCATTCACTGCGCATGCGCGGCCGCGTCTATTTAGCTGGTGTCTGTTGAGAGGATTTTACCCCTTTGAAAACGTGCGAGGTGCATGAAACATGTCAGGGGATCCATCAAACTGACGCCATTAGCCACCAGTGAACCTAGGAGGAAGGCCTGGAGGCCATATTATTCTATGTGAGTTCACCACATTATATTTTGGTTGTTATCTTCAATAAAGGCGTACTTCACTATTAGTACCATTTTGCCCCCTGGCTCGTTATTTGCGAGCCTTACAAGGTGGAGTGTTCCTGGGGAGTTTCATTAGGAGTCTGCGCTTCATTGGACCTGCCGGTGAACCTGAGGTGACCCCCAAGTGTGAGTCTCATCATTCCTGAGTGTCCACCATGGTGCCGGATGCTGCCTAAACCACTGACCAGACCCTGATGTTACCTCGGATATGATATACAGTACATACAACGCTCAGATTGTATGTACTTTTGGTAAGCGCATAATTGCACTAGATAGTTTTCAACGGCAAGTTGGATCCATAGATCACTAAGCACCATTTCCTTCAGTTTATTGATTTGTCACTAATGTCACTTTATGAATCATATTTTACCACTATGTGAGCATTACTATGCCAGATTGGCCAATGTAGAGTTGAGTTTATGCAATTTGGTCTTATCATATTACAATATTCTTTTTTAGTGCTGCATACCCTTTTATTATGTTATGCTACTGAGGTGCTGAGGATTACCTTTTATGCTAGCCGCTTTCTTATCAGGTTGCACTCACTTACCTTGTTTTGACTTAGTAATACTGACAGATCTGCATGGCACCAGCGATCTCCTGATGACTGGTGCAATTCTTTACAGGCTCCTGCAGATAAAAATAATAAATGTACATTTTTTTACTTGCAAAAAAAATGTGCATTTATTATTTTTTACTAATCAGTGAACTTATCCTTTGCTTGCATTTATCCTGCTCTTGGGGTACTATTCATCCCACTGATAGGAGACACTATTCTGCCCATTATTGACACCAACAATGTGGCATAATTTCTGCCACCAATATCAACAATGGGGTGCTATTTCTCCCACTGGCACATGACAATAGGGCACTATTCTATCCTGAATACCAAAGATGGGGCACTGTTTACTACCATTGATGCAAAAAAAAAATCTATTCCCTCTGGTCACAGTCCGGCCCCCCTAAAATCTGAAGGACAGTTAACTGGCCCTTTGTTTAGGAAGTTTGGAAACCCCTGCTTTAAGCCAAAGAAATAAAATCAATGTTGTTACAATTGTTTAAAACAACCTTATTCTTTGCATGGATGTTACAATAAAAATCAAGTACTAACATATTACAAAAGAGGCACAGAAATTTGAGCAACTAGAAAAAGGAGTGCAAAAGGAATCTTGTAAAAATGAAAAAGCTTCTTGGAAAGCAAAGCAGTTGAAATCCTGAAATCCCAATTTATCACAGAAATAGAAGGTTGGCATCTCTGCTTATCTGATGGGTTTAGTAATATAACAGTTTATTGCAAAAGATGAAATATGAACAGGGTTAACTTACAAAGCTTCAAGAAATGTGTTTATGTCAGGGTAATCGACAGAGCTGTTAAGTGGCCATATAAGCAGTGGCCCCTTATAGAATAATAAGAATAAACAAATTGTTTTAGGAAAAGATTAAGTATTTAACATAAAAAGAGGTAGCAACACATTGTATAACTGCTATTTGTATGGATCAGGTCTCTTAGAACCAGATGACCACTGCTGCTACATGTTTCACTATAAGCAACCACAATTCAAGGATGCTTCAGATCTGTGCACTTGTAATGAAGTGCCTCCAGGAGGAAAATAAAAAAAAAAAATAGTAAATAAAATAAATGTATAATATGGCATATACAATAGCTTTACAAGCCATAATGTAATTTAATATTATAAAAAAAAAGTATATTTAATTTGTAATCTGCATTGCTATAATTTTCTGTAAACCTTAATGCAATATGACAACCTGGAGGCATTCTGTACATAGTTGGTGTACCAAACACCTAGAAAAAAAGGCATATCCTGAATTTCCCAGAAATCTACAGCACACTGAAAGATTCAAGTCAGATATTAGGAACCCCCTGCAATAGAAATGTAAGTTTAGGTGGGATACTCTCCAAGTGCTCAGTGTTCAGAGATGCAGACACTGAAGATTTCCTCATTAAATACAAAAAGTACATTTAGGTCCATATATATTTGGACACAGGTACAATTTTAGGTTTTTTTCAGGTGTTTACTAAAATGTATTCTAGCTATAGTTATATAATGGATATGGGCTGAAAGTGCACACTCTCAGGTTAATTTGAGGGTATGTACATCCAAATTGGAGGAAGGGGAAGGGTTTGGGAATTACAGCTCTTGAGAGCAGCCATCCCCCTTTTTCAAAGGACCGAAAGTATTTGGACAAATGAATATAATCAGAAATAAAATGTTCATTTTTAATATTTTGTTGAGAATCCTTTACTGGCAATGACTGCCTGAAGTCTGGAACCCATAGACATTACCAAAGACTGGGTTTCCTCCTTTCTGATGCTTTGCCAGCCTCCGACTGCAGCTGTCTTCAGTTGTTCTTTGTTTGTGGGTCTTTCTGCCTTCAGTAAGTAAAATGCATGATCTCAGATGATTGACTCGGCCATTGCAGAATATTCCACTTCTTTTCCTTCAAAAGCTCCTTGGCAGGGGTGGACTGACAACTCATGGGGCCCCCGAGCAATAGGGGATCATGGGGCCCCTGTGTTCTTGCCCAAACTCAAAAAAGCCTATGAAAAAAGTACCAGGAGCATCTCATGGGGCCCCCTACTGACCCCGGGCCCTCGGACAGTGCCCGAGTTTCCAAATGGTCTGCTCCTGGGTTGCTTTTGCATCATTGTCCATTTGTACTGTGAAGCGCTGTGTGCAAGATCAAAAGTGGGCCCTAAGCATCGAGAAAGATGAAAATGGTAGTGAAAAAGTGGAGAAAATTGAGTGTGGTTTAAATTGCACTAAATATTGGCTGTGGCTTATAGGGGGTGTGGTTAAAAAGAGTACTTAACAAATCTTGAGTGAAATAAGAAGCATTTCAATGTTGGCTGTGGGATGCTTACTTCACAGATTTTCCTTTTAATTTCTTTCTTTTTTTTCTTAAATACTATCCAGCTTTCTTCACTTGGAATACCAAAACAGATTCTTTACATCAGAGTCCACCTCACTACATTTTATATAAGAGTTCTATCCTTAAATCAGGGTTACCAGAGAGCATTCCTTACATTAGAGTACCTAGAGTTCCCCTTTACACTGGATAATCTGATGTAAAGGAGAATGCTATGTGTTAAATCTAAATTATGATTCGGCACTTATATTGATGGCAAGCTTGCAAAATATTTGGGTTTTATGATTAGTCATAATTAATATTAATATGAGTAAGTGGTCTTTGACAAATAGTAGTATTTACTATTCTTCAATTATAGCTGAGACCAAAAGATATACAAGTTAAGCTGAAATAGTATATACCAGTTGAAAGTTGAGTAGACTATATTTAGATATAGTTGGTTAAAAGTATTTGGTAGTTATGTCAAGGTTATTAGAAGTGACTTACTATTACAGTATGTATTTTAATAGTATTTGTGTGTATTTAGTATACGTTTTTAACATTGATACATATATAGTTTAGTGATTATACATTGATATGTTCTTAAGCTATACTATCTTTTAAATATATAGCTAAGGGTTACATCATTGGTACATCAGCATACATATGTTCCTGTCCATCAAACATCATATGTATAGCATCCTTCCCTTTTATGAAATGGCTTTGCTAAGCAGTAATAATTTCCATAGAAGGTATTAAGATCACTAACTATGACGTACATTTGCCTCATAAAAGACCATCGGATAACGGACAGAGAGACACTCACTCACACACACACTTACGCGCTACATGACTTGCATACACACGTCTGAGAAGCTGCAACAGGTGCATACTGAGATCACTTCCGGTTACAATATAGTCACATCCGGCTTCTCCTTCTTCACAAAGTCATTGAGAAGGACAGCATGGAGTATCGCACATGGCAAGGACAGAACAGCCATGACAGATAATGGTGACTTTTCTTTAAACGTTTGCTTGTCATTATTACAGTAGTTTTATCTACATGGAACTGTTCATAATACGCTTTACATTGTTTATTTGACACCATTGTGTGATAGAATAAAATCACACTTCATTTTTTATTTCAATGGCTCTTTCATTCATAATCACCTCAAGACACTAGAAGAAGTATTATATGTGACTAAAAATCCAACATTTTGGTGAGCCAGCCACCGCCGAACGTTTTTTCTACGGTTTTTTCCCATACCTTGTTCAGGGGGAAAAACGTACGATACTGTGATTGTCAAGTTTTGGGAAAAACACAGTGAAAAGAACCTAGCAGAACAGGCGATTAAACAGACGTGGACGAGAATTCCAGTGACTGAGCCGGGTCAAACGAGAAAATCTTCTGATTACGGTGAGTAACAATTATGGAATTTATTGATGACTTAGTAAATGAAAGCAAGTTAGAATTTAAGGATGTTTCTTTATATCCTGAAGACAGTCAGCTATGGCACTATATGTATAACGAATGTTTACAGGCCAATATTCAGATAGATAAATCTAGATTTACTGTACACAGACAGCGTAAAAAGATATCTAATATCTTAAATTTAGTAAGAATATTCAACAAAATGATTTTGAATGTTGATTTATCTGTTAAAAAAGCTTGTACATTAAAACAGACAGAATGTAACACTGTACAGAATACAGAAAAGCATGAAAATTTGTCTCAAGATGCTCCTAGTTGCCCAAACTGTGACATTTTTTGTAATTACGTAGAGAATCTTGAGGAACAAATTGACTCAAAGACAAATCTTTTGTTAAGACTGCAGAATGACAATAAACAGGTTGCCATGATAAACACAGATGACAAACAGAGTGATTAAAAATCAGAGCCACGGCTGTCCGATATCTCTGAAAGTTCGGATATTGACTCTGATGACGAAACACAAATTAAACATAAAGAATTGGTATGTAAAACTGCAAAACTTAAGTTGCAAATACATAATCAATTAATGAAAGTTTTAAAAGACATCCCTGCTTATGATCCAGATAAAGATATCTATAGCAACATGGAAGTATATGAAATGCATGTCAAATGCCATCAGATTTCAGATCATGACATAAATTATTTATTTCCGATGTGGCTACCAATTAAATTTATGTCTCGAATTAAAAATTCTGTTGTTAACGATAAAGATCAGAAAAAACATAATGACGCGACAGACAGACTGCGACAATTGCTGTTATGTTCAACAGGTGAAGACGTACCTTCTGTAGAAATGCTAGACTTACTTCAGACTACTGCTGACGAAGACCCTTTTGAGTTTAAAAACAAGTTTTCCAAAGCATATAAAATTATATTTGGAGTAGAAAATGAGGAAGACTCAGCTATGATCAAAGCTTTTGTAAAGAAATTCACGTATTTAGACCCAGTAACCATTGTCATAGCAGAGGAAAAACAAAATTTGAATGACATAGTAAGTTTCATTGACAAAATTCGGAGAAAATTGAAAAATAGCAATATCACTTATGAGGTGGCTGCGCTTCAAAGTGACAAAAACAGTCAGATTACAGTTATGCCAGGAACTACAGGTCCCAGTAAGAATGACAACGACAGATGCAAGCAAATGAGCCATAATGAGGATACCACATGTTTTCACTGTCATAAACAAGGTCATATCAGACGCCATTGTTGGAAGTTTAAATTTGACTCACAAATAAAGAAACTGGAAATAAAAAGTGAAAAAGCAGCTTTTGTACAATCTGCTGTGTTGTGTAATGATAACAATTTAACTGAATTGCCTTATGCTTCAACAGTTAAACAAATTCACACTTTGACTAGAAACAACTGTTCTGACAACAGGGTGAGAAGGGTTGTCACTGACAGAAATGGTTTATTACCAGTTCCAAAAATAGAATCATGTCCACATTCATCCCCGATATCGTTAGAATTTGTTGCTCCAATTGTATTGGATGACAATGGAAGGCCTTTTATAGACAGATTACTAAATGGTAAAAAGATCAAATTCCTAATTGACAGCGGATCTGAGATTAATCTGACCAGAGAAAACGTACCTGTGAAACCAAATTCACCCATGTGTAAAATAAAAGGTTTTAATAATACAGGTCATTCCACTGCTAGACAGGTGCCTAATGTAACATTTGAAATACCTGGGCTAGTGAAAACTAACATTGATATTTGGTATAGTAAAGCCACCGAGAATATTCTTGGCATTGATTTTATCAATAAGCAAAAGTGGATTATTGATATTATGACCAAAGTTATTTGGAGGAATCCTTTTAGGCCCAAATCAATGTTAATGGATCCTTCTATATACAGTGATGTTGGTTTCAACTCTAAAATGTCTACAGCACAAAAATGGCCTGATACTGATGGTAATTGTTAGAGATGAGCGAATTATTCAAAAATTTGATTCGGCTGATTCGCCGAATTTCAGGAAGAAATTCGATTCGATGCAAATTTATTCGCTACGAAGTTAACTTATAAAAAGGGTTTCTAGGCTTCAGAGAGCCTTTAAATTAGTGCAGAACACTGTACCTTTAATTTAAATGCCCTTGGAGATGAGGAAGGAGAAGGATGAGAAGAAGGAGAAGGATGAGAAGAAGGAGAAGGTGAAGAAGGAGAAGGATGAGAAGAAGGAGAAGGATGAGAAGAAGGAGAAGGAGAAGGAGGAGAAGGAGAAGGAGAAGGAGAAGGAGAAGGATGAGAAGAAGGAGAAGGAGAAGGATGAGAAGATGGAGAAGGAGAAGGATGAGAAGAAGAAGAAGGAGAAGGATGATAAGAAGGAGAAGGAGAAGGATGAGAAGAAGGAGAAGGATGAGAAGAAGGGGAAGGAGAAGGACGAGAAGAAGGAGAAGGATGAGAAGAAGGAGAAGGATGAGAAGAAGGAGAAGGAGAAGGAGAAGGAGGAGAAGGAGAAGGATGAGAAGAAGGAGAAGGAGAAGGATGAGAAGATGGAGAAGGAGAAGGATGAGAAGAAGGAGAAGGATGAGAAGAAGGAGAAGGAGAAGGATGAGAAGAAGGAGAAGGATGAGAAGAAGGAGAAGGATGAGAAGAAGGAGAAGGATGAGAAGAAGGAGAAGGAGAAGGATGAGAAGAAGGAGAAGGAGAAGGATGAGAAGATGGAGAAGGATGAGAAGAAGGAGAAGGAGAAGGATGAGAAGAAGGAGAAGGATGAGAAGAAGGAGAAGGATGAGAAGAAGGAGAAGGATGAGAAGAAGGATGAGAAGAAGGAGAAGGATGAGAAGAAGGATGAGTAGAAGGAGAAGGATGAGAAGAAGGAGAAGGATGAGAAGAAGGATGAGAAGAAGGAGAAGGATGAGAAGAAGGATGAGAAGAAGGAGAAGGATGAGAAGAAGGAGAAGGATGAGAAGAAGGAGAAGGAGAAGGATGAGAAGAAGGAGAAGGATGAGAAGAAGGAGAAGGAGAAGGATGAGAAGAAGGAGAAGGAGAAGGATGAGAAGATGGAGAAGGAGAAGGATGAGAAGAAGGAGAAGGAGAAGGATGAGAAGAAGGAGAAGGAGAAGGATGAGAAGAAGGAGAAGGATGAGAAGAAGGAGAAGGATGAGAAGAAGGAGAAGGAGAAGAATGAGAAGAAGGAGAAGGAGAAGGATGAGAAGGATGAGAAGAAGGAGAAGGAGAAGGATGAGAAGAAGGAGAAGGAGAAGGATGAGAAGAAGGAGAAGGAGAAGGATGAGAAGAAGGAGAAGGAGAAGGATGAGAAGAAGGAGAAGGATGAGAAGAAGGAGAAGGATGAGAAGAAGGAGAAGGATGAGAAGAAGGATGAGAAGAAGGATGAGAAGAAGGAGAAGGATGAGAAGAAGGATGAGAAGAAGGAGAAGGATGAGAAGAAGAAGGATGAGAAGAAGGAGAAGGATGAGAAGAAGAAGAAGGATGAGAAGAAGGAGAAGGATGAGAAGAAGGAGAAGGATGAGAAGAAGAAGAAGGATGAGAAGAAGAAGAAGGATGAGAAGAAGGAGAATTCCAAGCCGGCAAAAAGTGTATCTGCAGAGCTCCGCTATTTCTTAGGCTATTTCTGACAGTTCTGTGACATTCACTCCATACAGCGGTTGAAACCGCTGTATGGAGTGAATGTCACAGAACTGTCAGAAATAGCCTATTTCTGACAGTTCTGTGACATTCACTCCATACAGCGGTTGAAATATTGTATATATTTGTTTCCATAAATGGATCCATTTATGGAAACAAATAGATACAATGTTTCAACCGCTGTATGGAGT
Source organism: Staurois parvus (assembly GCF_062004578.1). Lineage (NCBI taxonomy): Eukaryota > Metazoa > Chordata > Amphibia > Anura > Ranidae > Staurois > Staurois parvus. The sequence goes on from NW_028317818.1 coordinate 6,633,705, forward strand.
GAATGTCACAGAACTGTCAGAAATAGCGGAGCTCTGCAGATACACTTAGCGGAGCTCTGCAGATACACTTTTTGCCGGCTTGGAATTATTCTTATTTTCATCCTACTTCTTCTTCTTCTTCATCCTCATCCTCTTCTTCTTCTTCTGAGGATGAGGATGAGGATGAAGAAGAAGAAGAAGAAGTAGGATGAAAATAAGATTAATTCCAAGCCAGCAAAAAGTGTATCTGCAGAATAGAGGAGCTCTGCAGATACACTTTTTGCCGGCTTGGAATTATTCTTATTTTCATCCTACTTCTTCTTCTTCTTCTTCTTCTTCTTCATCCTCAGAAGAAGAAGAAGAGGATGAGGATGAGGATGAAGAGGAAGAAGAAGAAGTAGGATGAAAATAAGAATAATTCCAAGACGGCAAAAAGTGTATCTGCAGAGCTCCTCTATTCTGCAGATACACTTAGAGGAGCTCTGCAGATACACTTTTTGCCGGCTTGGAATTATTCTTATTTTCATCCTACTTCTTCTTCTTCTTCTTCTTCTTCATCCTCATCCTCTTCTTCTTCTTCTGAGGATGAGGATGAAGAAGAAGAAGAAGTAGGATGAAAATAAGAAGAATTCCAAGCCGGCAAAAAGTGTATCTGCAGAGCTCCTCTAAGTGTATCTGCAGAATAGAGGAGCTCTGCAGATACACTTTTTGCCGGCTTGGAATTATTCTTATTTTCATCCTACTTCTTCTTCTTCTTCATCCTCATCCTCAGAAGAAGAAGAAGAGGATGAGGATGAAGAGGAAGAAGAAGAAGAAGAAGAAGTAGGATGAAAATAAGAATAATTCCAAGCCGGCAAAAAGTGTAGAGGAGCTCTGCAGATACACTTTTTGCCGGCTTGGAATTATTCTTATTTTCATCCTACTTCTTCTTCTTCTTCTTCTTCATCCTCATCCTCTTCTTCTTCTTCTGAGGATGAGGATGAGGATGAAGAAGAAGAAGAAGAAGTAGGATGAAAATAAGATTAATTCCAAGCCGGCAAAAAGTGTATCTGCAGAGCTCCTCTAAGTGTATCTGCAGAATAGAGGAGCTCTGCAGATACACTTTTTGCCGGCTTGGAATTATTCTTATTTTCATCCTACTTCTTCTTCTTCTTGTTCTTCTTCTTCTTCATCCTCATCCTCAGAAGAAGAAGAAGAGGATGAGGATGAAGAGGAAGAAGAAGAAGAAGAAGAAGTAGGATGAAAATAAGAATAATTCCAAGCCGGCAAAAAGTGTATCTGCAGAGCTCCTCTATTCTGCAGATACACTTAGAGGAGCTCTGCAGATACACTTTTTGCCGGCTTGGAATTATTCTTATTTTCATCCTACTTCTTATTCTTCTTCTTCTTCATCCTCATCCTCTTCTTCTTCTTCTGAGGATGAGGATGAAGAAGAAGTAGGATGAAAATAAGAATTCCAAACCGGCAAAAAGTGTATCTGCAGAGTTCCTCTATTTCTGACAGTTCTCTGACAGCTCCTTCACATGTACAGCGGTTGAAACATCTGTTTCCGAATAAAAACATCTGTATCCTAAATGGAAACAAATAGATACAATGTTTCAACCGCTGTACATGTGTTCCTTCTGTCAGAGAACTGTCAGAAATAGCGGAGCTCTCTGCAGGGACACTTTTGCCGGCTGATCGGGAAAAATCCGAAGTAGGCAAATATTCGGATTCGACGCAAATCAAATTTTTCCTGAAATTCGTATCAAATTCTGGTTTGCCTGGTTCGATTCGCTCATCTCTAGTAATTGTGCTTTACAAGAATTGGTACAACGTTTTCCAAGTTTGTGGTCAAAGTTTAAAAATGACATAGGAACATTGAAAGATACAGAATTGAATATTGAGGGAAAAGATCCCATACCACTTAATCAATATGAATTACCACGAGAATCAATAGGACCACTTTCTGCCATTATTCAAGAGTTTGTACAACTTGGCATTTTAAAGAAAACACAATCGGGAGTGCGCATGCGCGGCCGCCGGGATCGGATGTCCCGGCATTAGCTCCGCACATCTCCGGCACTGACAGCAGCCCATAAAAGGGCATAGTGCCGCTTCACCCCCGGGGCCCCCCCCTGTCTATCTCCGGATCTCGGGCACCTGTCAATATGCCCGGCAAGTCGGCGATTAAGAGCCGTGGAGGCTCCCAGCTGCGGCTCCCTGCGGGGACTGGGAGGACCAAGATGGCGGCCGGATCGGCGCCCGCGGCTCATGGGGTCTCCTCTGCCTCTCCTACAGCAGCACCTCTCCCTCGGAGAGAGAAGATGGGCTCCTCGTCCCACGCTGGGCCAGGGAGGACTGCAGCAGCATCGCTAGGTGGGGTGAGTGACTTCCTGCAGCCCCCCCAGTCATCCTCCAGCCCTGTGCCACTAGAGTCCCAGGCTTCGGCCTGTCCATTGAGCCGTGACTCCCCTGCATCCTCGCCCTTGAGCAGCGACATAGCTGCCATTTTTTCAAGCCAGCATAGCGGTCCAGATCCCGCTGATGACAGCCCGGCTTCCTCGCCAACGATTCCTCCTGACCCGCCTCTATACTCTTGTGATGCGACTTTGATAGCTCGATTCGCAGATTTGCTGCAACGCGAATTAGACAGAGCTACCTCAAAATTGGCGGCGGATTTAAAGCAGGATTTTCAGGCCTTGGGCCACCGTTTAGACTGTATTGAGGCTAAAGTTGATGCGACAGTCCAAAGTATCTCCCAAAATTCTAACATGATCACCGACTTGCAAGATCGCCTGGAGGAGGCGTATTCTAAAATTGATGACCTGGAGAATCGGGCTAGGCGATACAATTTTCGCATTCGAGGTCTTCCTGAGTCGGTTAAGGAGCTTACTAGCTGCGCACATACCCTCATGCGGTCCGCTATGCCTGCAATTGATGATCTTCATCTTGAGATTGATCGCATTCACCGGGCATTGATCCCCCCCCGGCAAGGGGGGCCTCCTAGAGATATCATCGTCAAGCCTCATTTTTTTCAGGTTAAGGAAGCGGTTATGCGGTTTGGCAGGGAGAATCCGGATATAGAGCTTGCAGGGCACAAGGTACAAATCTTTGCTGATGTTTCGTCGGCCACTATCCAGAGGCGGCGCTCCCTCAAGCCACTTCTTTCTCACTTGGTTCAAAAGGGCATTAAATATCGTTGGGCCTACCCTTTTCGTCTGCAGTTCACTCTTAATGGAAAGTCCTATGGGTTTACTACATTCCAGGATGGCGAGGAGTTGCTGCTTCAGCTGGGTATTATATCTCGCAGTCCGACGTCCCATTCTCCCACGGGATCGGCTTCTCGACCTCCGCCGCTCCAGCCTTTGTGGACTACTCCATCGTCTAAGAAGAAGGGGTCCCGGAATCCGCCCGGGTGGACTTCTTGAACTTTTGTGTTCTTTTGGGGACTTTTCGCTGGAATATGTTCGTTGATGGCGGCCTTTCTGTGGCTCTTCGGAGCATTGGCCGCTGTTGTTATATTGGTTTGGGGGGATGGGCTGGGGGTGGGACTTAAGATGTTAATTACATTTGTTTGCTGAATATCATTTCAGTGGCTCTGATTGCTTTGTTTTTTTGTTTAATGCACTGTGCGTTTGATTTATTGTTATTGGGTTGTAACTGCTGTTAGTGCCGGAGAGTGTCTTTGCGCTCTCCCTGATTGGAAGACTCTTCCCCGGGAATGTTTCTCTGGGCAGACCTATTCCACCGCAGGGCTATTGCTCTGTATTTCCTGGTACATTGTTTCCTTCATTTTCTGATACTGTTTTGTGTACCGCGGTCACTTGGCATTTGGACTTTTGTGATCCGAATGTTCTCTTTTCTTTTTTCTGTTTTTTTCTGTCTTTTTTCTTTTTGTTGTTTTCTGATTTTTTGGGGGGTCGGCTGGCGACATTTAGGGACTTATAGGGATCTTCTTACTTTTAAGGAACGAGGGGTCTTTATTCTGCTTAGTTCCATAATTATTTGTCATGTCTTCCGTACGGTCCACTAGCGGAGAAATTCGCTTCCTTTCTCATAATGTTCAGGGGTTCAATTCCCCATCCAAACGTATACAGGCTTTCAGCTCATACTACTCCCTTGGGGCGGATATAGTTGCCTTACAGGAGACTCATTTTCCACCCTCCTTCTCTCCACGTTATATTCATAAAAATTACCCTCTCTGCTTTTTTGCTAATGCCACAGAGAAAAAGCGGGGGGTGGCCCTTTGCTTTTCTCGTCGAGTGTCCTTTGTTGACTCTAAAATTATCCGGGACAAGGAGGGGAGATATCTTTTGGTGAAAGGCCACTTGGGAGGCGACCTTATCACTTTTATAATTTATTATACCCCCAATACCAATCAGGTTGAATTTTTCCAATCTTTGCTAAGCACTCTGGTAGGAGAATTTGAGGGTGACGTTATTCTAGCTGGTGACTCTAATTTAGCATTGGATCAGACCCTGGATCGTTCCCAAACCGCCACGCTTCAACCTCCTTCTAGACGGAGCCGTAAATTGGCTCAACTTTTATATCGCTATGATCTTATTGATGCATGGAGGGAGGCTAATCCTACTTCCCGAGACTACTCCCACTACTCCAGGGCTCATGATAGTTATTCTCGCATTGACCATATTTTTCTTCATACATATTCACTCCCCAAACTTGTCACTGCTAAAATCTTTTCCACGCCCTGGTCTGACCACGACCCAGTTTCTATCACCTTTTCGTCCGAGACTCTTGGTAAGACGGCTTTTCATTGGCGTCTTAATGACTCTATTTTGGGTAATCCATCTCATTGTCGGGAAATTTCATCGCACCTACAAATGTTTTTTGATTTTAATAAAGCAGAGGACACGAACCCGGCGATTAATTGGGCAGCTCATAAGGCCTCAGTCAGGGGCTATATTATTCAACTCTCTTCTCGTTTAAAAAAAGCCCGAACTGACCTACTTGCTACTAAAACTCAGTTATATATTGACCTGGTTGCTCAACATAAACAACATCCCAGTTCTGATTTGTTACTTAAACTTGACCAGGCCCGACTGGAACTTAATTTATGTCTTACTACCACTGCGGATAAACAACTTCGTTGGTCTAATCATAAATTCTTTACGTGGAGGGACAGACCTGGCACCTTGTTGGCACGCAAGCTGACTCCTAGACACTCCCAGACGGCCCTCCCCAAGCTCAGACTGGACAATGGTTCGTTATCCCAGGACCCGGGTAAGATCCTCTACAAATTTCAGTCTTTTTACTCTCAGCTTTATAGTTCGCCCACGGGGGGCTGTTCTTCTTCCTCTCTGGAGGCTTTTTTGGAGTCTATCTCCTTTTCCCCCCTCCAGGAGGCACATAGGGAGCTAATGGAACAACCTATCTCCTGTGAAGAGGTTGGGAATGCGGTGAAATCCCTGGCCTCTCACAAGGCCCCGGGACCGGATGGTCTTCCTAATACTTACTATAAAGCTTTCCCGGACATTCTGATACCCCATATGGCCCTGTACTTTAATTATTTGCGGGAGGGGGGTGTGGTTCTCCCAGAGGAAAATAAGGCATTCATTAGTGTCATTCCCAAGCCTTTCAAGGATGCCGCTATGGTCTCCAATTACCGGCCTATTTCTTTAATTAATTGTGATTTAAAGATTCTTACTAAAATCCTGGCCTTACGGCTCCATAACTTCTTGGCCTTATACATTCATGATGACCAATCAGGATTCATAAGTGGTCGACAAACATCGGACCAAATTAGGCGGACTATAGCTTTGCTGTCAGCTGTGCAGTCCAATTGGGATGGATCGTCGCAAAGGGATATTTTTCTACTGTCACTGGATATTCAGAAGGCATTCGACAGTCTGTCCTGGGATTATTTGTTTAAAACGTTGGACAGGTTTGGGTTTGGCCCTTATTTTACGACGTTGTTGCGGGCCCTCTATTCTACCCCGTCAGCTCAGGTATCCATTCGTGGACATAAATCAGTTCCTTTTTCGATAGAGCGAGGAACTAGACAGGGATGTCCTCTTTCTCCGTTGCTCTTTGCATTGGCGATGGAACCTCTTGCGATTGCTATTCGCGCTGATTCCTCTATATCGGGTGTTATCTGTGGTCAAAGGGTTCATAAATGTGCCCTATTTGCCGATGATGTTCTTATGTATATATCTGATCCTCGAACGTCTCTACCTGGTTTCTTCCATCTGTTTCATCGTTTTTCTGAGGTCTCCGGTCTTACGCTCAACTCCTCTAAAACTGTTGCTTTGAATATCTCTTTACCCGATTCAGAGGTTCGCTACTGCCGGGAAAACTTTGCTTTTCAGTGGGCTCCTGGTTCTCTCCCCTATCTGGGGATTCTTCTTACGAAATCTGTATCGACGCTATACCAGGCCAACTATATCCCGCTTTTCAAGCGACTTAAGAATGACTTATTAGCCTGGCAGGATCTTTCTCTTTCCTGGTTCGGTAGAATTAATTCTATTAAAATGACCTTCCTACCTAGATTATTATACTATTTTAGGACGTTACCAATTCTGATTCCCAAACGAGAACTAGTCTTCCTGCAGGCTGCAGTCTCCAGATTTGTTTGGAGGGGAAAGCGCCCTAGGCTGAACAAATCTACCTTGTTTTCTTTGAAGAGGCATGGTGGTTTGGGACTCCCTAATCTTTTCGCATATTTTCAGGCGGCCCAAATAGCACAACTATCTTGTACTACGGCCAGGGGATATGTCCCCCAATGGGTTGGGATTGAGGCTCTTTCGTGCCGTCCATATGCTATTGGTACTCTCATGTGGCTTCCCAATAGATTGCGCCCTCCTATTTTGTGTCCTACTCTATCTTATTCATTGTCAGTGTGGGATAGATGGCGAGCTCGTAAACCTTTTTTCTCTCCGCATACTCCGTTGGCTCCGGTGTTTGGTAATCCTGAGTTTGTTCCGGGTTTGTCTTTCGCGGGGTTCCAATGGTGGATTAATAAGGGTTTGCTACGTATTGGTGATTATTTAGATGGGGTTCGCCCTCGGTCTCGTCAGTATTTTGTGAATTTTTGTGGGATGCCTCGTGGAGAGATATTTCGTTACCATCAACTTCGCTCTTTTATTGATAGCAAACTTAGACTACTCACAGAACCTTGTGCGCTTACTTCCCTCGAGGTCTCCTGTGGGGCGAGTGGGGTAATGCGGGGTCGCTTGTCCATTGTTTATGCTTTGTTGGTTGATCCTCTAACAAAATTGTCTTACATGACTTTATGGGAGCGGGATTTAAATAGTTCATTGGATTTGGATACCTGGCGGACGGCGGCCCATGCCTTATCGAAGATTTCGATTAACACTGATCTTGTTGAATCTAATTACAAGACGCTACTTCGGTGGTATTTGGTCCCTGCTCGCCTAGCCATTATGTATCCTTCCGTTTCTTCTGCCTGTTTCCGACGCTGTGGTCAAGAGGGTACTATGTTCCATGTCTGGTGGAAATGCCCAGTCGTGAGTAGGTTCTGGATCCGCATATTTAATTTTCTTTACTCAGTGACAGGAATTAATATCCGTAGATCGCCGGAAGTAGCCTTGTTTAATATACTACCCTCTGATGTTCCCAAAAGATCGATTAAAATAATTGTATATATCTTATTGGCGGCTCGCATTACTATAGCTAGGAGTTGGAAGCAATCTTTGATCCCGCTGGATAGGGTGAAACAAAAACTGAACTGGATAATGGTTAATGATAAACTGACGAGTATCGTCTCTGATGATGTGTCCAGATTTGAGAGGACTTGGGATCCTTGGATTGCTTATATTACTGTATCGTGAGTGTCTGGCAGCTGACCCCCCCCCCCCCCTCCTTTCTCTATTTTTCCTCTTTTTTTCTCTTTTCCTGCTATTTGTTAAACATTTTTATTTTTCTTTGTTATTTTTGGTCTATTTTGCTATAATTGTTGTTTATTGATCTTTGAAACTTGTATATTTTGATGGCTTTGACTTTTTTATGTGCATTGTAATGTTATTATCTGCTAAATTTCTTTTTTTTTTTTTTTTTTTTTTTTCCTACCAGTATTATGTTTATGATTCTGAATCTGGTTCCATTTTGTTGGTGGGCCCTTTCTTTTTTTTTTCTTTTATTGTTAGCCATCTTGTTTTAATATGTTTAGTTCTCAATAAAAATATTGAAATATAAAGAAAACACAATCAGTAGTAAATAACTGTATTTGGCCTATCAAAAATGCTGACAATTCATATTCTTTGTCAGTTGATTTCAGGACACTGAATAAACATATTACAAATAACAAAGCAGTTGTTCCTGATCATTCTAATATCAAGTTACATTTAAAGGCCGAATCCAAAGTGTTTTCTGTTTTGGAAATCGATAACAGTCATTTTTCGATCCCCTTAGCTAAAAGTTGGCAATACAAATTAGCTTTTAAGTTTCAGAAAGAGACCTATGCATTCACTCGATTAGTAGCTGGTTTAGACATCAGTGATGGTGTAGTCCATGAGTCCATAGCAAAAATTCTATCACAATTTTCAAGGCCAGAATGCATTTTTCAGCATGTAAATACAATTATGCTAAGTACGCAAAATGTTAACGAACATATTACTCTTTTGTCTGAGTTATTTATGTTGTTACAGGATACAGGTCTAAAATTAAACCCGGAAAGAGTTCAGCTGATGAAAAGTCAGGTGAAATGCTTTCACATGCAGATTGGTCAAGGGAAAAGACAATTATTGCAGGAAACAGTCAGAGCTATCACTGCCTTTCCAGTTCCTACAACACATAAAACATTGCAACAATTTTTGAAAAACATAAATCATTGCAAAGAGTTTATACATGGTTTTGCAGAGAAAGTTAAGCCATTATATCATCTTTTGAAGAGTAAAAATAACTCAGTTGACCAATGGGGTCCAAATGAGAATAATGCTTTAAAAGTGTTGAAAAAGGATTTGCAGAATGCGCCAGCATTAAGTACAATTGAGGTTTGTTCCAATGCTCCTTTTGTTGTGAAAACTCAAGTATCTGATAATGCAATTTCAGTAACTTTGTCTCAATTAAAAGAAGGTAATGAGAAACTAATTAGTTACTTCTCCAGAAATTTATCACCATTGGAAAGAACTTTTACATCAGAGGCACAACAACTGTTGAGTTTCTTTTATGCAATCAAAGCTTCACAAAGCACAGTAAAGTCACATAGTATCATATTACACGCTCCTGACAGTTCACTAAGAAGAATTCTTGAGGAAGATACATTCAGAGAATGTCGTGAAAGGTATCCTCAGTGGATAAGAGCACTGTTAGCCAAACACATTTTGATAGGTACAGCTGTATCAGACAAGTCTCTACCTCACATTCACAGCAACACATGTACTACTGAAGAACACTCTAACACCAGAATAATGACATCAGCACAGAAAACAGTTACGCATATTTCTAATATTATAGGGATGAGAACAAAGGCATAAACCTTTGTCATCTCTGGGGTGATACAAAACCTTTCTTTGTTTAATAAAACAGGGTTTTGCGGTCATGACCTATGATGAAATATTGCGTCCTGTCATACCTAAATAACACACTACTTTTGTATTCTAGTTTAGGTAATTTCAGACAGGATTAGGACAGTATTTTGATTGATATATAGAAGTTTTCTGTAAAAGGAAATAGGAAGTAATGTTACTTCACAATATGTGTTTCAAACTCATACACTGATTGTTTCATAATCTTTCATATTTGTTGAAAAAGGTGCAAGACTAATGCAATGTTTGTGCCAAAGTAATGATACTGCATTTCTTTACAGAAATGACATCTAAAATCAAACATGAAGCGTAACAATCTCCTACAAGCCAACGTGAAGGAATTTGAACGTTAAAGAAGAGATCTTCATATGGAAGAAGATTGAACAAGAGCTTAATACTTCACACTTGTGACTGATTTATCGCGTTCAACAAAAATGTTTCTACTTTACCGAACTTAAAGAAGATATTGTATAGACATTGCATGAAGAAAAGATTCATCAAGAGGAAATCTATTTATTAGTGATAAAACAATTTATTATTGAAAATATTGTTACAGGTCACATATACATTTTAATGATCCTTTTATTCCGATACTTACATCCATATTGGGATAATATTATTATTATTTTTTATTTTTTACATATTCATATACGGAATATTTTTTGGTTAAAACTTCATAGAGTTATTCCAGTTATTAGAATATCTTTTGTTAAAAGATTTAAGAAATATATTACTCTTATATAAATATAAGAGCAATATAAACTTATGACACATTTTAGAATGGAAAGTATATTTCCGGAGAGTTAAAATATTATACAAATATGGAAATATACTACATTAATTATTATTACATCATTTAATTATTTTTATTATTATTATTATTATTATTATTACTATATTATCATATATCAATTAACATTATGATTAAGAATTTTTAGGAAGAGAAACTGAAGATAAGGTATAGAGTTCTGAAGGAAAGTTATTTCTGATTGGTCCAGTTATGAAGAATATATACAATCATTTGGTATAAGACTGTGTGTATGGGACATGAATGAAGTGTGCATTGATTAAGCATTAATTTTGAACTAATCATAATAAGGGGGACATGTTAAATCTAAATTATGATTCGGCACTTATATTGATGGCAAGCTTGCAAAATATTTGGGTTTTATGATTAGTCATAATTAATATTAATATGAGTAAGTGGTCTTTGACAAATAGTAGTATTTACTATTCTTCAATTATAGCTGAGACCAAAAGATATACAAGTTAAGCTGAAATAGTATATACCAGTTGAAAGTTGAGTAGACTATATTTAGATATAGTTGGTTAAAAGTATTTGGTAGTTATGTCAAGGTTATTAGAAGTGACTTACTATTACAGTATGTATTTTAATAGTATTTGTGTGTATTTAGTATACGTTTTTAACATTGATACATATATAGTTTAGTGATTATACATTGATATGTTCTTAAGCTATACTATCTTTTAAATATATAGCTAAGGGTTACATCATTGGTACATCAGCATACATATGTTCCTGTCCATCAAACATCATATGTATAGCATCCTTCCCTTTTATGAAATGGCTTTGCTAAGCAGTAATAATTTCCATAGAAGGTATTAAGATCACTAACTATGACGTACATTTGCCTCATAAAAGACCATTGGATAACGGACAGAGAGACACTCACTCACACACACACTTACGCGCTACATGACTTGCATACACACGTCTGAGAAGCTGCAACAGGTGCATACTGAGATCACTTCCGGTTACAATATAGTCACGTCCGGCTTCTCCTTCTTCACAAAGTCATTGAGAAGGACAGCATGGAGTATCGCACATGGCAAGGACAGAACAGCCATGACAGATAATGGTGACTTTTCTTTAAACGTTTGCTTGTCATTATTACAGTAGTTTTATCTACATGGAACTGTTCATAATACGCTTTACATTGTTTATTTGACACCATTGTGTGATAGAATAAAATCACACTTCATTTTTTATTTCAATGGCTCTTTCATTCATAATCGCCTCAAGACACTAGAAGAAGTATTATATGTGTCTAAAAATCCAACACTATGGACTCTGGTGTAAAGGGGAACCCTGATGTAAAGGGGTCTCTGGTTACCAGCATTCCCAGAGTCCTGGTTACATCACAGTCCTCTAAGATCCCACTTACATCAGAGTCTGCAGAGTTCCCCCTTACATCTTAGTCCCCCTTTATATACACTGTAAGGGGGAACTCTGATGTAAGGGGGAACCCTTGAAAACTCTGATGTAAGGGGGGACTCTGTTGACCAGAGACCCCCTTACATCAGAATTACTCTAAAAATCCCAGCATAGGCTGGGCTCTCTTTTCTCAGCGGCTTCCCAGAGTGCCTCCCACACAGCATGACTGAGCATGTCTACATGAGAAGACACCCTATCTCCCTGGCTGCCACAGTGACACACATACACTGACAGAGTCTGTGCCTCTCGTCTTCCACTCTCAACTCAGACAGTGACCCAGCAGGTCCCCCTCACCTTAGTTGGCTCTGTTGTCTGCAGGGTGGAAGCCGGGAGGCGGGGCACTCAGAGGGGGAGCAGGGAGGAGGAAGTTACATCCTTCTTCTCTGCCAGGGCCTGTGCTTGGAATTGATTGGTTGTTAGGATGCTAGACAGTCCTGGCAACCAATTATTCAAAGTGGTGGACACTGAGCAGAGGTGGGAAGTGGAGGTGCAAAACCAGAAGCCAGAGAGTGACAGATGCAGGACACAGCTTTGTATCATCCATTGTTGCCCTGTGGGTCCGAGCACAATGGGTAACCCTTTCAGGGCCCATGTGCAACGCATACCTTTCAACCATGGATGACACACCACTGTTTGTATGAAAGTTATAGAGTCTACAAACAATGGTATATATATATATATATATATTTGAAATTTGATCAGACCCGATGTACTATCTTGTTTCTTGAGGCTCTAAAATGCCAGGACAGCACAAATACCCCCAAAGCGACCACTTTTTGGAAAGTAGACACCTCAAGGTAATTAGTAAACAACATGGTGAGTTTTATGAAGTTGTAATTGTTTGTCACAATTTTTGGGAAAATTAAGAAATGTGTGTTTTTTTCGCAAACGTTTTTGCATACTGTCTCCAGAGCAGTGCAGCATCACCATATGACTGGTGCATCAGTGATCAGGGACACAGACTGGTTATAGTATGTAAAAAAAAAAAAAAAAAAATTTCAATATTTTTAAACTTTTTTACAGGTTTTCTTTTACATACTGTGATCAGGATTTTTTTAAACTTTTATTGCTTATTACAGTGATGATCACTGTAATAGGCAATCTCCAACACTGTTCAAAGTTTTCATTCATGAAACCTTGCTTACTACTGTAAAGCTGTGATTGGCCACTGTACTATGTGATCACTGTGGTTATGAATAAAAGCTTTTGTTGACAACTTCCATGTGATCACTGTAATTGGTCACACCGATCACATGGTATTAGGGCCGGGCACAGATTGCACTGATGCGTACCCCCTAGGGCATGCACAAGGTGCACAGATGGGAGGATGTCTTATGGCATCCTCCTGGAACTCCTGGCATCCTTCAGTACTTGTTTTTTTTTTTAATATAGGCCGGTCAGGAAGTGGTTGAAATAAAACCTGTTGATCCTGCTATAAAGATCTTTGTTGTGGAACAACTTGTTATGAAGTGACAATTATCTAAAAATTTTGCTGCTGTGTTGTCACCCTGTTATGTGATCCTTGAGTGGACACTGAAGTCTGTGACCATGCTAAAATACATTTCACAGGTGTAGTCCACTGTTTTCAATGTCAGAAAACCAGTCAAGATCAATGATGTGCAGCTGACACTGGAGTGCAATATTTTATGAATTAATAAACAAGACAACTGGTAATAATGCTTTTCCAAAATACATGCCTTCCAGTGAACTGAGACAGAGGTCCCCCCCCCCCTCCATCCCCCACAGACCTCTGGGACATTTCACAGGTCCCAGAGGATTGCGGCCCATTCATAAATCACATTGCACTCACACCTACTCATTAGACAGTGTTCTGTGAGAAAATTAAATATATAAATTGTGCCGCGCTCCTGTGTATAAATAATTATAATATTCACTATTTCAAATGACAAAGTAAAAAATGATATATATATACTTATATCTGGTGTATAAAATAGAATTACCTACTGCCTATAACATCATAAATAAATAACGCATACTGTGCTGGTGATAATAGTGAATAATGATAGTGATAAAAACAATATATATGAAAATTGTGCTCATAGACAGTCCTCTTTCAATATAAATTGTGATGGTGAAATGCCGCTCCCATAATCCACGTGCACTGTGATTTTATTATGCGCTCACCTCAGGTTTTGCCTTATAAAAAGGCAAAACTAGCTTTTTGTCCTCATAGGACTGCTGGGATGATCCTCCTGCTTAGGATATTCCAGATGGCAAATGGGATGATTGTACTAGATCTTAAAACACCTGGGATCTCTGCAGTGATTGTACCTGCTGCTGATCAGGATTTGATGGCTGGATGGATATTTCACTTTTTCCTCCAGAGGTCTCCTTCCTCCTATACTGATTTCTCTCCAATATATCACAGATTGATTGTATGAAGGAACAAAAACATCATAGTGCTTTATCCTTTTAAAATTGAGGCTTTATTTGCTGCCGCAAGTTCCAGAGTTTTTAGCATTGGCTCAGAGTAAGGCAGTTTCAGCCTGTCCTGCGGTTTCTGCTATACTTGCCATGCTGTGCTGTGTCCGAGACAACGACGTGACGTCAGAGCCCCTCCCCTACGCGTTACGTCACGTGACTTCATCAGGGGGAAAAGATGGCAGTGCCAGCACCCAACAGCCAATTGAAGAATCGGCTTGGGGTGAGGATATCGCTGGGTCTCTAGACAGGTAAGTGCCCTAATATTAAAAGTCAGCAACTACAGTATTTGTGTCTGCTGACTCTTAATTTTTTTGGGGGGGCAAAACTCCTCACTGGATTATCTTGTCTTATCAGGAAGACAAGATTCTCTTGTCTTAGAAAGTGTAGAGATGAGCTGAACTTTCCTGGATTTGGTTCAAGCAGGGTTTGGAGAACTTCAAAAGAGCTGAACCTGAGCCCCCACTGAAATCATTGGGGGCAAATCTGCCAAATAAAAAATACCCATTTTCGGAGCTAATAGGCAAGAGGTTGTTAAAATAATAGCATAGTAAGCGAGCACTGCCCTGGGGAAAATGTACCAATGCACTGAAATTTACAAAGGAAAAATGTGTTTTAAAGTGCTGGCTAATGACATTTCCCTCTTGGATTTTTTTAAAGAAAAAAACAGCACACAAACTTTAAAGGTCCCCCAAAATACATAGCAGACCACTAAGGGTCTACTATGCATTTTGGCAAATGCCCTGGAGAATAAAGAGGTGGCTGTTGCAATTTTTTATCTCACACACCTTTTTGCACAGTCGTTTATCAAATACAATCAACTCTCCCTGTTTCTTAGCTATAATGCTAGACATATAGATATGGGGTGTGGTATTAAGCATGAATCTTGGAGTGTTTAAACTAATAAAGTGAGTCTTCTGTATGCAAAGACCATCACTGTGGAAATGACAGGCCTCTCTCCTAACTGAATCTTGTTTGTTTGGGCTATTGAGACCTATTGAGTATTGTGATTACCTTGAGGTGGAATTGAATTGGTGGTTGCTAGACTAGCCATTGTGTGGATGAAAAGCTTGCAGGGTTACTTTCCATGGCCTTGGTGGTTCACGATCAATGGAGCCACAATGCAGTGGCTGCAAGTACCTTTAATGAACAAACAATTTAGGAACAAACAGTCACCACATGTAACCTGCATATATACTTGAATTACATTTAAAAAAAACAACAACCTCCAAAAGAAGATCTGGGCAGTGTGACACCACAAAATTATACAAGTGAAATTTCTGGAGGAACAGAACAGTGCACAAGGAGGCTCTCTGGGGCATATTCTTGTAAAAGGATATACCCACAGATGGAACAAGTCAACCCACATGATCCACTGTCCAACACTCATGCTGGTTGTGCATGAATGAGCATGTCTGCCTCAATAATCTTCCCTTCCTCTAGCAATAATATGCCCTCTTCCACTGCCCTTTTCCAATGAGGTGATTGTGGAGAGGTTTAGTAATAGTATTCACACATTTCCTTTGTTGTGGAGTGTGCTGATAGAGATCAGCATATAGTGAAAAGCCTTGAACACAGGGACGGTATCAGGATTCCTAGTGGGCACCAGAAACAATCGAGTACTGTCCGTGATACTTTTTTTATTTGCACTAACATACAATTTTGAGGACAAGCTTTCGGGGAGTGTCCCGTTCTTCAAGGTCCAAGCAGTACTATACAAATCACAAAGTTTTAGCAAAATGTTAGAAGAGATGAAAAAAAAAAAAGAGGCTAGAGATAAGACACAGCAAAAGCAAAGGGGGGGGGGGAGGGGAGACAACACTCACACAGAGGGAGTCAAGCTTGAGCTGATAGTCATAAAATTGTTGGACAATGATTGAGGAATCCCATGTCCAAATTCAGGCTGTTATCTTTTGTGTCAAATAGAATTATCATTCTTAGTTCAAAAGTTTTTCTTTCCTGAATGCACCAGTAATTTGTGGTAGAAGTGAATACACACTAATGTGTCACCAGTAGTTTGCCAGAGAGATGTGGCAGCTTTGGGAGAATGTGTATGAAACATTGAAAATACAAAAACCCTTTTTATTACATGATCAGTGGATGCCTTAACTGGTTTCTGCCCAGCCTATTGTACAATGATGTCTGGGCAGAACTGATCTTGTTCTGGGAGGACGTCATATGTCATATTACATCTGGAAATAAAAATGTAGGGTTTTATTTGTAAGACTGAGGCAAGAATACATTTACAGCTTATCACCACATACTGTATATTAAGCCTGAACAGACAAGATGAAATTTGCCAGTTACTGAGTGGGCATATTGAATCTGGAAATACAAAACATTAATGTCTTGATTCACAGACTGAGAGAGGGAAAATGTTTACAGTTTAGTATCACTGCTATTAAACCTCTTTGTATGGATTGCAGTTTCTTAGGGACTGAGCAGTCCTATTGCATCTGGGAAGATAAAATCAATGTCTAGTTTTCAAATTTAAAAGAAAGAAATGCACAGATATACAGCCCACCTTTTAAGCCTTTCTTGGACAGGCCACAATTTCTGGGGAAGAGCACAAGCACATTGCAACCAGACCTAATAAGATATAGGATTGTTTTGTGTGAACAAAGATGGAAATATGATTTGTACCACAGATCTAAAGCCAGTATGGACAGGTTGCAATTTCTGAGTGTCAGAATGGGCATATTGCAACTGGAAATATAAAATTAGTGTCTTGATTCAAATATTTTAAATTTTAAATCTAGCACCATGGCTGTTAAGCAATTTTGGACAGGCCACAATTCATAGGCAATTTAGCAGGCATATTACATCTGGAAATAAAAAAAAATGTGTCTATTTGTTTCCCATTTTAAAGAAAAAAAAAAATCACAGTTTTCATGTCCACTTTTTATTTGATAGGTAACAATTTCTGAGGGAGAGAAAAAGCAGATTGTATCTGGAAAAACAATAATGAGCCTGGAGACAGAAAATTGTTACAGATTTGCATCACAGATCTCAAGCTTGTATAGACAGGCTGCAATTTCTGAGTGACTGGAAAGGTATATTGTATCTGTAAATAAAAAAAAATAGGGTTTTTTTTATTAGTCTGAGGAAGGAAAAAATGTAAAGTTTCACAGTTTCAAGATTTGCAGCAAACCTTTGAAGCCTTTATGGATAGACCACAATTTCTGAGGGAGAGCGCAGGCACACTCCATGTAGAAATAAAATATTAGGGGTTGATTTACTAAAGACAAATGTGCATTTTATAAGTGCAGCTGTACTCATTTTCCCCATAGCTTTGTAAACGTGGTGAAGCGCTTCCAACTTCCATCATCCAATCACATGCAAGCAAAAATGATGTTTCTTTCCCTTGCATCTGATTGGATATTATTTTATAAAGCAAAGCTTCACAACATTCACTAAGCTCTGGAAATATTAGTGCAACCTGTCTATTTGCTTTTAGCAAAGCAACCTTCTTGTTTTGTAGAGTAAATATGGAAAAAGGTTATCAATGTGCACCACAAGCAGTCTGTGTGGTCAGGTTGTAATTTCTGAGTGAACGAGCGGGCATAATGCATTGTGATATTTAAGAAGAAAATGTCTTTTTGTGGTAAATTAAAAATAAAAAGCACGCAGTGACTTTCATCACATCTTTAAAGTGATATTAAAGGCTTATTTTTTTTAGGGGGGGGCTGCATACTGAAGGTTTTTTACCTTTTGGCATAGGCATTTTAGGTTTTACAACCACTTTAAAGTCTTAAAGACAGACCCCAATGTGAGGGAGAGAGTAGGCATCCTCAAGCAACACACTGGCTTTCTATTTCACAGACTTAAAAAGGAAAAAAATAACTTATTTGCAGCTAAGCTTTAAATCCTTTCTGGGCGGGTCACTTTTTGTGAGGGAAAGAGCAGGTAGATTGCATTTACAAATTAGCAATTATTGTATTTTTATTTTTCAAAGAATGAATCAAGGCGGTATATGTTACAAGATGGACAGCCTTTAAGCCTTTTGGATAGGATGCTATATGTCAGCCATATAACGTGTACCTGTAGTACTTGTACTTTATTTTGACAATAAATCATGAAAAAACATCTTTTAGTTTAAAAAGTTATTGTACAATGTCCCCACAGACAATCTGACAATGTCCCACAGCCCACCATATTATATGGAACAAAACCAGTGATAAGACATACTATAACCACCAGGAAGGTCCTATGGGGGGAGGGGTGAGAGACATTAAGACACTGGAAGAATGGCTCAACATGTTTCGTAACAACAATCACTTCTTCAGAGGCTTAGTAGTAAAATCTAAAAAAGATATACTGTACATACATTGAATATACCAAATTACATCATGTAAATATGAAAAGAATCATACAAAAATATCATAAGACTTACATATAGTATTAATGTGTACCATGCAACAGCAGACCTCCCAGTCCTAGGGGGCAGACCTCCTCAAATGCTCCCCCAAGGTGAAGGGCCATCCAGGGGCCAGATATGGGGGCACGATAATGGCCAACAGTTCAGAGCCCCACAGGTCTAGACCAACCAATAAAGAAGGATAGAAAAAAAAACATTTATACTGATACTCAAACCAAGGTATACACAGGTATATGAGCTACAGATCTTTCCTTACATCAAGCCATAACAGTAATGGTAATTCTAGTTAACTGGGTATTACCTTGAAAAGGCGTTATTGTAACAAGGATCAGGATTTCTTACAGGCAGAAAAAGGCCTTGTTCCCAAGCCTAAGCAGAAGATGTAAGGAAGGGAGAGGGGGCTTACCCCCTAATATCCAAAAAACGGAAATGACAGAGAGATATCACAATGGGACAGGCTTGAAAAGTAGAGGTGCTCCCTAAAATATTATAATATATATCGTTAGTACATGATGCTTGTTCAAAAGGGGACTTCCCCAAATCACCCCATTATCTGATAACATAAATTAAGGTAACTTACCAAATTGCAAAGAAGATGAGTCCCAGTCACAGTGGTATAGTTGGAAAGTACACCTGGGCCTGCCCATCAAAATATAAGAAAGTGCTAGAGAGTAGACCTGGCCTTCTACTTGAAGGTAGGCCTAGGAACACAGGCAAAGATAAAAGAAGAAATATTATTATCTTCTTGGCTAATTGTGTAAAGGAAAGATCATCCTGATACTTTAGGAATGACATGTCTTACCAATGTTGAAAAATGTTGGTGCTTGATCAATAAGCACAGATTGTTCAGCAGGGAAGAGACCGTAACCATAACGAAAGGGAGTGGCCTCCATGGGGCACATATACCCAATAACCTACAGGGCTAAACAGCCCTGGAAAGAATGGCACTGAGAGGCCCAGGAGCGTG
Source organism: Staurois parvus (assembly GCF_062004578.1). NCBI lineage: Eukaryota > Metazoa > Chordata > Amphibia > Anura > Ranidae > Staurois > Staurois parvus. The sequence continues at coordinate 6,653,192 of NW_028317818.1, forward strand.
GCCTAGAAAGCGTCCCAGGCGTGGCGCAGAAACATCATGACTCCACCGCATCTAGCCATAAGTGGTGATGCCACCGCCATGCATGCGCAAATTAGGCACAGCAGGTGAGGCCCGGTCAGGCGCACAAGGAGGGATGATGCTGTCCCAACCACCCCATGGAAGCCCAGCCCCAGGAGGGCAAGGAACACCACGTCTACCCGGCCGCACATCGGGCCCAAGTGGGAATGGCCCCCACCTCCCAGGAACAAGGAGGAGCAAACGCTGGCTCGACCTCTAGAGGTCAGGAAGGAAAACAGCAGCCAGGCACACATAAATAGTAGCACATAGAAGAAATAATGATGATATCATAGTAAATGCTGCAGCATAACATACAAGTTTTTACATAAATTAAAATAAGAACAGTGACATAGCATGGACTGGACATAGGCTACAGCTTGGTGGAACATTGCAGTAATGACTTAAAAGGGGAAATCAAAGATAATTGAAGTAATTTCCACAAAGGAGTTGCTGCATTAAAACAGTAATACAGGGGAAATTGTGGAAACAAAGGAAAAAACCAATGCAGTGAAAAAATCCATGTGTTTCCAAAAGACTCATCTGCATGGCTGGAGCTTATATAGCCATAGATAGTAGTGAGGGTCACTAAAATGAACCCCTAGTGATGTAGATGAGCCATGCAGATAAGTCTTTTCTTCATTCTTCCACATTTATTCATGAAAAATACTCATAATCATAACTGAGAAGAGAAAAAACTCCTCATATTGTTTATAGCAAAAAAGACAAAAAGCTTAGATAATCATTGAGATAATCATTGAGACCTGATAGTTTAACCACCTCCAACTCCCATATCCACTTGGTTTCATGCTGTAGCAAAAGTGTATCGTAATTGTCACCCTGGGGACTTTGAGGGACAACCTCAACGACCCATAATTTGAGGCATGATGGATCGCGATTATGTTTCAAACAGACATGGCGTGCTATAGGGGACTAAGACGGTAGGTCTCAATATCATAAATATGGTCCTGGAATCTCCTGCATATTGATTGGAAGGTCTTGCCAACATAAAAGGACCCACAGGTGCAAGCGATAACATAGACCACTCTCGTTGTGTCACAAGTGATTCTTTATTTGCACCTGAGGGTCCTCCAGGTAGGCAAGACCAATCTGTCACCATCAACCATATACCTACAATATTCACATAGGCCCACATCTTACAAAGCCCATTATTCTATGGTAAATTGGAGGTTTCCATTTGATATCACTATGGACCAGAAGGTCTCTTAACGACAAGGCCTTCCGGTGCATGAATTGTGTTTTAGCAGACACCATCTTTCCAACTGATGGGTCCTCCGATATTAAGTGCCAGTGTCTGGCACAGGTTCCTTCAATTCCACCAATCAATTCAGTATATTGGAAATACAGTTTAGTCCAGTCTATTGCATCTGTAGTCTCAGATTTCATCTGGTCAAACAAAAGAGCTTCCTGGTTACTTTCTCTAGCTCATTTGTAGGCAAGGTTTAACCATCTGTCCTTATATCATCTTTTGAGAAATTTGTTCCACAATTCCTTAGCCTCAATTTCAAAGTCTACTAGATCTGTGCAATTCCTTCAGACTCTCAGGTATTGACCAACTGGAATACCTTTAACCATGGAGCATGGATGAAAGCTCTTTGTGTGCAGCAGACTATTCGTGGCTGTTTGTTATTTGATATAAATTGTCTTTATTGTTAGCTGTTGTGTTATCTCTATGGATAAATCCAAGAATGTAACCTTGTCTTTATGCCAGTCACTTGTGAATCAATTATTATATGGATTCGTCAAAAGTTGTTCAACAAAACCCTCTATCTCCTCCACAGTGCCGGTATATGAGGACATTGTCGATGTACCTGTACCAAGACAAGATCCTGGACAGGTACACCGACAATGCCCCCCCGCAAACAGCCAGGACTCCCAATTGCCAAGAAACAAGCTGGCATAGGCAGGGGCACACATGGTGCACATAGCTGTGCCTTGTGCCTGACAATAATATTTTCCATCAAATTGGAATTTATTATGTGTCAACAAAAATGTAAAAAGTGTTACCACAAACTTACTGTGCTTTCTCTTTCCAATGGGTCTACTCTGCAAGACCTTTTCAATTACCTGTAAGCCTTCATTGTGGGGTGTTGATGAATATAATGCCTCAATGACCAGAGTTAATAAAATTGTATCAACTGGTAGTGCCATATCATGTGGAAGGGTCAATAATTGTAGGGTGTCCCTTACATATTGTAATTGGTTATGGACCAACAGCTGTAATATCTTATCAACGTATTCACTAATAGATTCAGTCAGTAACCCATTTCCAAAAATATTGGGTCTACCTGGGGGATCAATTCGAGATTTATGCACCTTTGGCAGTGCGTAGAACACTGGTAGTTTAGGATATTAAACCATTAAGAAATCTACTGTTTCTTTGTCTATGAATCCATTAACATACGCCTCATCATAAATACCAAAAAATACATTGTTCCCTAGCCAAATTAATTGGTGAGATTGGAGAGTACCTTTCAAAGCTACTAAGTATATGTTTACACATTTGGTATACTTATTTCTATCCAGGAGGACAATGTTTCCACCCTGGTCGGCGGTTTATATAATTGTTTCAGGATTCAAGCATAGTTCCTTTAGAGCAGTCCTTTCAGACTCACTCAAATTATCATGTACAATATAATCTTTCCTGAGATGTTTGATCTCATTAATAACTGCCTTCACAAAACATGAGATGGCAGGGGCCGCTGACAGGGGTGGAAAACTTCTTGACCTCTTATAAAGCTGTACCTAAAGTACAGTATCTGCTATCTGATTTAAGTCCTCCAAAGGTTCCAGTTTTTCCCCACTTCAACTGCCAGATCTAACATCAATGTAGTGAAATCGTCATCGTTATTGTCATTAGTCTGATCAACATGTCCGTCCTCCTAAAGGTCAATAAGATCGCAAAAAGTGTGATATTCTTTTCTAGTCATACTGTTCCAGTCCCCCAAGGGTCCTAGAACATTAATATTACTTCTGCGGTCATACAGTACCTGTAAAATTAGTGTCCTAGCAAATAAGTATAGGTCCTTTACAACCACAAAATGTTACCTTTCAACATAGGACAAGAGGATAGGCCACTGTAAGCACTGCTAACTGTAAGGGAGCAGGGCAGCTCAATCAGATCCACTGCTGTACCACATCTTGCATTCTTTCTGGTAGTGATAGGCTTGATGTTTGAGTTGAACATTTGGCCAATTACAGCACAATGCACTGTGAGAGCCATGATTGGCCAAAGTCACGATGGTCCACGCCCCACACTATATAAGGCTTCTTACATAACAGCCTTGTGTAGTGTGTTGCTGGAGTTTAGTGGATAGTTAGTGGTGTGTTAGGAGTGCAGTTTAATGTAGGGTGGTGTTGTGAAGAGCAATGTAAAAGGTGTTAGTGAAGTGTCAGTGTGTCTTACAGCACTTCTGCGTCACCGCTGTTCTTATTTTTTTCTTTGTTTTTTTTTTTTTTTTTTTTGCAGCATCAGGTTCTGTTGCTGCATCTTTAGTTTCCCCCCCTTCTGTGTCACAGGTGTTCCTGCTGCATCAGCAGTGGTTTCCTTTTTTTTTTTCTGAATTTTTAAAAAATTTTATTTAAGTTTTTTGCCAAAGCAGCTGTAAAAATATTTAGGGCTGATCCCCCTTATGCGTTGCAGGTGTTCCTCCTGTGTCAGATATGGTTCCCGCTTTTTTTGTAGTTTTCTGAATTTTTTTTTCTTTTTCAGCAGCAGCAAAAAATTTTCTCCATAATTGCTGTTCTTCCTTCTGAGTCACGTTGCATTATTGTGTCATGTTTTTAGAAATGCCCCAAACCAAACGGTTTCATTTTCTTCAAATCTCGCATTTTTTTGCAGTCCTTCATACTAAAATCAGTCAGTACAATATAAGGTCTCTCCATACAAAAAATGGTGCACATAGGAAACTGGCCAGAGAGGAGGTATTTCTCTCATATATGGACTGCTACTGGTTTCTCCTTCCAAATTTTCTTATATGTTTGCCTGGGAACAAGATCTTTGGGAGGTGGTCGAGACTGAGGTCTGGCATAAACTTTTTTAAGTTCATACTCTGGTATTATGAATGTATCTTTGATAGAAGCTAATGTTAAACTAATTACCTGTTGGTACTTGGTTCCCATATGGCTAGCTAAAATGTATCCCTCGGCTTCTCCTCTCTGTTTTAGAGGATGTGGCTTGACTGGATTCATTTTTCATGTATGGTGGGGATGTCCACGGATAAGAGGCTTTTGGAATGGCGTATTCGCTATTTTACATGGAGTTACAGGGCTATCTATTCCTCAGACCCTATCAGTGTCTCTGCCTAATGCAGGAGTGAAGGATGCCACTTGACATCTATAACGCTTGATGGTCTTTGTTCTGCAAGGGGCAAAGATGACTATTTTGTGAAATAACCTGTGCCAAAGAAATCAAACAATGCTGCTGCTCAAGAGATGAAAAAAACATCAAAGTACACACAAAAAACAGCGCAAACCAATTAAAAGAAAAAACAAGGAAAAAAAGACCAAATAAGTTCCAAATAAAAAAAGTCTTGTGTTTAAAAAAAAAACTTAAATAAAATAATAAAAAACAATATAGTTCCCAAAGTGTTCAAATCATTTAAATGGTGCACGTTTTCACTCACACTCCCCCAATCAGGTGATTACTAAGTAGGAAATTACTTCATGAATCAAACACACATTTTGGAGTTGAGATGAGATCTTCTGAATGAATCTTCCGATTACTTCAGTATTTTCTTAATGCCTCACAAGTGGATGAAAGAAAGAAAAAACGAAAAAAAAAAACTGGTCACCATTGCACTCACATTGAAAAAATCAATTGCAAGCTCAGATGGACATAAATCCTCTCAAACGACCCCCAGCAATCTTTCCCTGGTAATCCGCAAACTTTTGCTCATGGATGGATGTGCATGTTGTTCTTTACTGTAGATTCACCAATATTCCAATATTCCAATAATGTTCCCATATAGTAGGCAAGAAGCCAAGACTAAAGTACAGAGAGGAAGATCAGGATTACTCAAACAGGGACAACTTTCTGCCTCTTGGCTTCTTTCCTGCTATATGGGAACACTATTGGAATATTGGTGAATCTACAGTGAAGAACAGCATCCACCATCCATCCATGAGGGAAAGTTTACGGATTACCAGAGAAGGATTGCTGGGGGTCGTTTAAGAGGATTTATATCCATCTGAGCTTGCAATTGGTTTTTTAAATGTGAGTGTAATGGTGAACATTAGCAAAAATGTGTTTGTTTATGCAGTATTACACAATTTTTTTGGTTTTTTTTCTTTTTTTCTTTCATCCACTTGTGAGGCATCGATTAAGAAAATACTGAAGCAATCGGGAGATTTGTTTAGAATCTCAACTCCAAAATGTGTGTTTGATTCCTGAAGTAATTCCCCACTTGGTAATAACCTGATTGGGGGAGTGTGAGTGAAAACTTACACCATTTACTGTAAATGATTTGAACACATTGGGAACTGTATTGTTTTATATTATTTTATTTAAGTTTTTTTTGAAACATGAAACTTTTTTTATTCGGGACTTATTTGGTCTTTTGTTCCTTGTTTTTTCTTTCAATTGGTTTGCGCTGTTTTTTTGTAAAGATGACTATTACTAGGGCATGGAAGCAGCCCTCTGTCTCAGTTGCCCAGGTGAAGAAGATCACTTGGACTATGGTGCAGGAGAACACTGTTAGTGTACTTCATGATACCGTTGCTAGATTTGAAAGTGGGAACTCTGAGCAGATTTTATGAAAATGACTTTATAATTGATTGGTGGGGACGAGATATGTATGTAATTTGATCATCATGCTCTGGAAATTTCTTTCTGTCTTTATGACTCTTTTTCTTCTCCTCTTTTCTTCTTTTTCTCCCTTCTTTCTGGTAGTCTGTTACCAGTTACAAGGAGTATTTGAAGCAGGCACCTGAGGTGTCTGGTACCAGAGGTTCACTTCCAGGGAGATTAAAATAAAGTGATGCTTAGGGGATGTTGAACGTTGTTTGCTTAAGCTTTTATTTTGAATTTAGATGTTATAGCCGGACATTTGAGGAATGTATGTACCCCTTTGCATTTTTTATTGGCTCCTTGTCTTCTTTGATATTGTAGATTTTTATTAAGGGCCAGTGCCCATTTTTAAAAACAGAACATAGTTACAACAACAACACTTTAAGTGTAAACGTTAAAGTGTAAACGTTAATTAAAGAAACTATCGTTAGTCTAAAAGAAAACAGAATCAGAAGAAATAAGAACATAGATAAATAGCATGGTAGTCTGCACAATTTAAAAACAAAAATCAACATAAACCTGCACATCATTGGATTACATTATTTGTCAAAGGCATGTTACCTGGAAAAGTGCCTGGACTATATAAGGGGGGGGAGTGTTAAATCTAAATTATGATTCGGCACTTATATTGATGGCAAGCTTGCAAAATATTTGGTTTTTATGATTAGTCATAATTAATATTAATATGTGTAAATGGTCTTTTGACAAATGGTAGTATTAGTATTCTTCAATTAAACTAAGACTGAAAAAGATATGAATAAGTCAAGCTGAGACAGTAAAATAAGACAGGAGTAAGCTAAACCAGTTGAAGGTTGAGTATACTATATTTAGGCATAAAGTATCTGGTAGTTATGTCAAGGTTATTAGAAGTGACTTACTATTACATTATGTATTTTAATAGTATTTGTGTGTATTTAGTATACGTCTCTAACACTGATACATATATAGTTTAGTGATTATACATTGATATGTTCTTAAGCTATACTATTCTTTAAATATATAGCTGAGGGTTCATCAGCATACATATGTTCCTGTCCATCAAACATCATATGTATAGCATCCTTTCCTTATATGAAATGGCTTTGCTAAGCAGTAATAATTTCCATAGAAGGTATTAAGGTCACTAACTATGACGTAAATTTGCCTCATATAAGACCATGAGACAACGGACTAGGGGAATTCTCTCTCACACACACTTACACGCTACATGACTCTTGCATACACACGTCTGAGAAGCTGCAACAGGTGCATACTGTTACAAGATCACTTCCGGCTACGATATCGTCACGTCCGGTTTCTTCTTCACAAAGTCATTGAGACGGACAAGGACATGGATAACTGCACATGGCTGTACTTCAATACCTAATAATGGTGACTTTATCTTTACACATTTGCTCGTTATTTCTACAGTAATTTTATCTACATGGAACTGTTCATAATACGCTTTACATTTGTTATTTTACACCATTGTGTGATAGAATAAAATCACACTTCATTTTTTATTTCAATGGCTCTTTCATTCATAATCGCCTCAAGACACTAGAAGAAGTATTATATGTGTCTAAAATCCAACAGGGAGGGAGAGGAGGAGAGGAAGTAAGTCTACCAAAGAGAGAATGATTCCATAGCTCCCAAATAGAGTGAAAGTGACTTGAGTGTTCACCCACTAGAGCTGAAAGATATTCCATTTCCCTGATATCAGAGATCGATCTTAAAATATGATTTAGCCTGGGAACATCTACTGATTTCCAGAGTCGTGGTACCACCCCTCTAGTGGCCGTCAGAATATGCATTCCCAACCTCTTTGATTGCTTGGGGATACCCTTAAAGGGTAGCCCCAAAAGATAGTTTAGCAGGTCTAGGGGTAGGATAACATTGAGTACTTGTTCCAATAACTTTCTAACCGTAGCCCAATAACCTGCAATCTGTGAACAAAACCAACAAATGTGTGCCAATGTACCTACTCCTCCCATGCACCTCCAGCATTTCTCAGACAGATCGGGGTTGATCACATGGAGCACTAGAGGGGTCTTGTACCAATGCATCAATATTTTATATAAGTTTTCTTTATATACAACACAACGAGAGGTCTTAGCAACAGAATCCCATATCACCTGCCAACATTTCAAAGAAATTGAGCATTGGAGTTCATCCTCCCATCTCTTCATATAATGGTGAGGCCTCTCAACAAGAGAGTCCTTATTGAGAAGCAATTTATATAAAGAGGTGATAAGATGTTGTTGGGAGGGACCTTTAATAGCTATCTTCTCAAAATCTGTGGGGCGATTTAACGTTAAAGAGGAATTCAAGGAATGGAAGAAATGACAGAATTGTAAATAGGTGTATCTGGCCGATACAGGTATTGTGGATTTACACGCCCTAATCATCTCAAATGATCGAATCATGTGCGAGACAGGATTGATCAGATGATGTAGATGAAATAGCCCATTAAATGCCCAAGGGCCCATCTGTGGGTAGGACAGACTATCTGGGAGCTCCGGATTATATAAAATGTTTAACAATGGAAAGCACACGGACAGTAACTGCTGAGATTTCACACAAGTTCACCAAACTTTGAGGGTAAATTTCATAGATTCAAGAAAAGGGGGGGGGGGGAGATAGAGGAGATGTATAAAGAAAAGGACATAATAATGAACATGTGTGGATCAGATAAATATAACCTAATTCAATCTCTACCCATATATTCTGAGGTTTTTGGGTGAACTATGATAGCGTTTGTCTCAGTTGAGTAGCTAGATAGTAATTGATAATATCTGGTACTCCTAAGCATCCATTATATCTAGATGACAAAAGAACCGTTCTCGCTATTCTGGGCTTTCTAGCAAGCCAAATAAAACTAAGAAATGATCGTTGTAGAGTTTGCAGTTGAGCATGAGGGATTGCGATTGGTAGAGTCTAAAAAAGATAAAGTAGCTTTGGCAAAATTGACATCTTTAAGACATTTACTCTACCCAGGAAAGATATTTTATAAAAATCCAACTGATTTAGAAGAGCATAAATATCTCAAAACAGTGGGGGATAGTTAGCTTAAAAAAACTGAGCATAAGTTGGGTTATATTGATATCAAGGTATTTAATAGATGACATGCACCAGTGGTATGAGTAATTTTGTTGGAGCAGTGAGAGATCTTGGTATTGGATATTAAGGGGCATAGCTTCCATCTTTGATGTGTTTATTTTATAACCATATAAATCACTAAAGGTTTGTAAAAGTTTATGCAAAGCAGGTAATGACAAGTGAGGCTTAGTTATAGTCAATAAACCATCATCTGCAAAAAGTGAGAGTTTGTATTCCTTCCCCCTCACAGTCACTCCTGCTATATCAGGGTGTGCTCTGATCGTTACTGCTAATGGTTCAAAACATAACACAAATAGGGGTGGGGACAGAGGGCAACCTTGTCTAGCTCCATTGAGCATGGGAAATGTATCAGATGTGGCATAGGGGAGCTTGACATGCGTGAATACAGAGCTGTAATAGCATTAAAAAAAGGCCCTTGTATTCCCAACCGGTCAAATGCCTTCTGGGCATCTAAACTTAGCAATAGTGCCTGTGTTTGTGAGCCATGAAGTACATCAACTAAGTTGATCATACGTCTAGTGTTGTCCCCTGCCTGTCTCGCTAAGACACATCCCACCTGATCGTTATGGATAATTCTGGGAAGCAAAAGAGCCAAACGATTTGCTAAGAGTTGCTAATGTATCACTGGCAATAAACTGGCAATGAATATACACTATATTACCAAAAGTATTGGGATGCCTGCCTTTACACGCACATGAACCTTAATGTCATCCCAGTCTTAGTCCATAGGGTTCAATATTGAGTTGACCCACCCTTTGCAGCTATAACAGCTTCAACTCTTCTGGGAAGGCTGTCCAAAAGGTTTAGGAGTGTCTATGGAAATGTCTGACCATTCTTCCAGAAGCGCATTTGTGAGGTCAGGCACTGATGTCAGACGAGAAGGCCTGGCTCACAATCTCTGCTCTAATTCATCCCATAGGTGTTCTATCAGGTTGAGGTAAGGACTATGCAGGCCAGTCAAGTTCCTCCACCTCAAACTCACTCATTCATGTGTTTATGGACCTTGCTTTGTGCACTGGTGCGCAGTCATACTGGAACAGGAAGGGGCCATCCCCAAACTGTTCCCACAAAGTTGGGAGCATGAATTTGTCCAAAATGTCTTGGTATGCTGACTCCTTAAGAGTTCCCTTCACTGGTACTGAGGGGCCAAGCCCAGCCCCAGAAAAACAACCCCACACCATAATCTCCCCTCCCCCAAACTTTACACTTGGCACAATGCAGTCAGGAAAGTACCATTCTCCTGGCAACCAACAAACCCAGTCATATCCATTGGATTGTCAGACAGAAAAGCATGATTTGTCACTCCAGAGAACATGTCTCCACTGTTCTAGAATCCAGTGGTGGCGTGCTTTACACCACTGCATCCGCCGCATTGCATTGCACTTGGTGATGTAAGGCTTGGATGCAGCTGATTGGCCATGGAAACCCATTCCATGAAGCTCACTGTTGTTGTGCTAATCTGAAGGCCACATGAAGCTTGGAGGTCTTTAGCTATTGACACTGCAGAAAGTTAGCAACTTCTGCACACTGTGCGCTTCAGCATGCACTGACCCCACTCTGTCATTTTACATGGTCTACCAATTCATGGATGAGTTACTGTTGTTCCCAGTTGCTTCCACTTTGTTATAATACCACTAACAGTTGACTGTGGAATATTTAGTAGCAAAGATGGACTTATTGCACAGGTGGCAAGTACCATACTTGAATTCACAGAGCTCCTGAGAGTGACCCATTCTTCCACAAATGTTTGTAGAAGCAGTTTGCATGCCTAGGTGCTTGATATTATACACCTGTGGCAACTGAGGTGATTGGAACACCTGAATCCAGTGATTTGGAGGGGTGTCCCAATATTTTTGGCAATATAGTGTAGTATATATAACACTGTATAGATGTAGTAGCACACTGCACTGTTGACTCTTAATCACCATAATACTGTCAGCTGTTCCTCACACTAAACCTCCACACACTGATAAAGGGCTACTGGGAAAAAAGGCAATGGGTTGCGAGCAGAGGTCACACGCAAGACTTTTGTCAATGACCCTTTTTGCAATGTGTTATGGGACGTTTGGTGGAGCAATTCTTGCTGAACAGCCTGAAAATTCAGACTTAATCTGAACAACTGAAGTTTGGTCCAAACTACCAGCTCATCTATAATGCAGACCCATATACTTGTATACATAATTTAGCAAAAAACTGGTCCCTGTGCTGTGTTCATAGGTTAGATAGAATGTAAAATTAAGCAAATGTGAAGATATTGACCTTGATTTAGTACAGAAATAGAGCATGTTCATTTTAAAAGTGAATATTCACTTATCTTAGTAAACAAGAGTAAACCAATTGAAAATTCATTTTGTAAAAAATACACAATGACATGTTAAAAAATAAATTAAGAGAAAAAATAGGATTTCTGAATTCACATAATTGCATTATTGATGTCATTTTTCACTTAGCTTTTTAAATTCTTAGCAAAGAAAAATTTTTTGTAACCTCATTCACCTCATTAGGTGAAAATAAACTTTGAAGGGGAACATGCCCTCCCCTTTTGGTAAATCAGCTCTACCATGTACATTATAATGTTCACTTAGTGAAAAGCGAATGTTCACTTTTTATAAATAAAAAACAGGATTTTTTTAAACATGATTTGATACTTGAAGTGAATTCATCTTTAGAGATACACTTCAATAAATCCAGTTTCAGTTTTGCAGTGAACTTTAATTAACCTAACATATATGTGTTACATCTCCTAGGGCATAAAGACTTAACATGTTGGTCCTAGGATAAAGCTTTTGGAAGTTAGAAATTTCTTAAGTAACCACTTATCAACTAAAAACATGCTTATAAGTGCATATGAAGCATGAACATTAGAAAAAAATAAAGTATTTTGGAATAATGTACAAGATATCTTCTCTCAATTTAAAATATTTGAAAGAGTTAGTTATCCTATGTAACCAATTATGTAGACAATTGTACAGAAGAAATGTGTAGATTCTGGATTCACTAACTGACTGAATATAAATCATTTGTGAATAGAATAAATAACCTTTCTATGTAAAACCAACATTTCAAAAAACCAAAATGAGTCTTTTTCACCCATGCGTGTTTATAATGTGTGATACTGACTTTGCCTTGCATAATAGTAGAGCTGTTTAGAGCATGTGCACTTCACCAAGTGAATTTTCATTTTGCAAGAAAATATCCACTTACTTTTATGAATGTGGTTTGCAAAGACTATTCAATGTTTTGCTGAGAAATGTAAAAAACAGGATTTAAGGAGGTTAGTGCAGCTTCAGCTAGTCCACTAAGTTATAGCAAAATACAGAACGTCTTTACATGTCCTTGTTGCTGGTTTCCTACTTCACTGAATATGTCATCCACCTTCTGGTTCACTCAGTAGTTGCTCTGAAATAGCCTATTCATTGTCAGATCAAACAATTAATTCTCTTTGGTTTCTTGTTTGTAAGAGCAGTCGCTGCTATGCCTCCTATGCCCCCAGGCACTGGTCTTGGCACATCCCTTCTGTGGTGGTTTATGTAAGGATATATATTATTTATAAAGGGCGTGTCCCTTTCCCTTAGATGAAATATTACAGTGCCTCCAGCCGTTAAAATACGGCAAATATTTAGTAAACCAATAATTTGGACACCTTGATAATTTGATCACCACTTATTATTATACCTTGAATTCTTTTAGCCAATATGATTTCGTACCATACACACAAAATTTGCCTTATAATAGATAAATATAAAAATGTATTTATGTACAAAAATTATATATATATTAACACAAAACGTAAAAGACTGGTGATAAATGAATATTGGTACACACAATCAAGAATATATCCTACCAATGTAAGACACAATAATAAAGTTTCTAACTAATTACATCAATTACAATTTTTAAATGATCTGATTATTTATTAAATTTATTAATAATTAATAATTTCGAATATCTCAAAGGTTATATTCTCGCAAGCCGTGGCCATAGGATTGCAAGAAGCAAGCCCTTGATATATGATACTCTGGTTATTAATATTCAATAAATTATGAAATATGAAAAAATTTATAATATCGCAATAAACAATTTTTAACAGTAAAATAGGATTTCTCTACATATATCTAACTACCCAATATTGTTGTGATACACTAAGATAATTTTATGATTCCACACAACAGAGAAAATAGGTTAATACAAAATCAAATAAACATCTCACCACACCCGGAATTCAGACTAGGCAACTCTCCCGTGGATTTAGCTGGCAGTGGAACGCCTTTGGACTGATATATAGGGCAAGTGAAAGATTCTCAGTAGGGGAGAATGTAGGAAGTTATAAGATTAGAGGTTTAGGAATTTAGTTAAAGTTTTAGGAAGTTTTAAAAGATGGAAGAGTAGTTGTTCAGCAGAGATCTTCTTCTTGATCAGGTCTTTCCATGAGGTTTTTATGAGGGTTTCCTTTTTTTTTTATCTTAAAGCACAAGGGCTTTTATATCCACTAGTCCATTGTTCTAAGATACCTTCCCACCAGGCTTCCTGATTGGCTAGTTGAGAAATGTGTGTACATAAGCTATTTCTCACCTGCCCGCCAGGTGGCGGTCATGTATCACAGAACAATGTGAGTATTTGAGATGACTCATACCTTGGGTGGAATCTTCAGGTAATTTCAGGAATTAAATATACGGCTCTTTCCAGATATAGCAGTGATCATACCTATATTATTCTAAATAGGGACCATGGAATATAGGTGTATATTCAGTTATTCCTTCTTGAAGTACCATCCTGTTTGTTTCCTGATAAGACATGTAACTAATGCTAGTCTATAATACATCTTACTTCCCATCGTCTCAATACTCAAATTAGTGATATATAGTTCCCATTGCTGAGTATTTAGTGGTGTTTAAAATCTATAACATCTTATTTATAATCTGTTTTTGTAGTATATTTTTGTAATTATATACAGTGAACTTTTAGACTTAAATGTCCTGAATTTCACCTCTTTGTTTCAGAATCAACATTTTCTCTGTGTAGGAAAAAAAAACTCTCTGTTTGCCTGGCCCTTGTATTGGACTCATGGTAAACAACTGTTAATGCTTTCACCCTTGGTGAACAATAGTATATTTTAATAGTTTCAGAGGTCTGTTAGTTTATCACACTCTACAAGGTTTGGGTAAGCTCTCAGACAATCAGTTTGGTTCCTCTATTGTCATGTCCAGACCTTGTATATGTTTACCTGCTTATTGAAGTCTGAATAATGGTGTTTGATCACCTGTAGAACTTCAAAATAGTATTGTCTCTAGGAGGAAAGAAAAACAATCCCGTCACCCATTACATTTCTCTAGCTAGATGGTCATTCGACTTTCCAACCAAGACAAATTAACCCCTTAACATCCGGCTATGCTGACTTGATGTTATATAGGATTATGTCTTGATAAATCATGTTTTTGAGACATAATTCAAAAGCCCACAACAAATCCCCCTTTGTTTGGGGTACAGGCACGTGTATAGGGGTGTCTGTGTCGCAAAACATGAGTGGGGCTTTTGGCTAGAGTGATTGTTCGTCTTCTCCGGTGAAGTGAATGAAATAAAAAAAAATAATTTTTTTTTTTTTTTTTTTTTTTTATAATAAAATGGCAGCGGTGATGCTGGTTGGTCCTCAACTTGACTCGGCGTCTTTAGATGGACACTTCTGATGACGATCCTGGTCTTGTGATGAGGCCGGCCTGGCACATCCACCTTGGGGTCCATGGGTCCTCCGCACGACAGGTCTCTTAGACGGTCTCCTAGGCGGGTCTTTTCCTCTGGACTGGCCCTTGGTGGCCTGGGACATCAGGTTATCGTCTCCGGATCGATCTCTGGCATCTGGTCTTTCCCACAGGACATTATAGCTTCCTTCTAGGGTCTGGTCATTGACACCTCCGATCGCCGGTCTGATCACAGTCTGGGCCTTCCTTTCTAAATTATTAAAATGAACAGTTTGAGTAATGGATATACATAAAATTATATTACTGGATCCTGTAAGGCAAAAGATGGATTATATGTTCAAAGGAAATTTAATAATGATCTCAATATCTCCAGATAGGAACTGGTGGGTTAGTCTTCCAACAACTGCAATTGAGACTTTGGATGGCAAGCACGTAATTGATTGATGTGCACCCATCTATCACTGATTTCACCATACCGGGTAACCTGCAATTTATATGCGACCGGAGAGATTTTATCAATGATAGAGAACGGACCTTTCCAAGATGGAAGGAATTTCCGTTCCTTGATCTGGTCTCTTGCAAAGTTGTATAAATAGACCTTGTCACCAATCTCATATTCCTTCTTGGAGGTTTTGAGATCATAGTATGTCTTAGCACTAGTTGCAGCTCTTTCCAAATTTCGCTGGGCAAAGGCAAAAGCATATTGCAGATGTTTACGTAAATCCTCTATGTACTGGTGTGTGGTGGTAGCATTGATCAAATTTTGATCTGTAGTGCGATACAATAAGTGCTGGGGCAGTACCATCCGTCTACCTGTCATCAGTTCAAAAGATGACATTTTTGTAACTGTATTCGGAGTAGCCCTCAACGCCATCAGGACCAGCGGGAGCTTGACATCCCAATCTTTGCCTGTTTCCTTAACAAATTTCTTAAGGACATTAACGATGGTCTGATTGTATCGTTCTACACCACCACTAGAGGCTGGCCGATAGGCGATATGCAATTTCCTTTTAACCCCCAAAATTTTCCACAATTTGGCCATCACTTCGCTAGTGAAGTGCGATCCTCTATCAGACTCTATCCTCTGAGGTAAACCAAAACGTGAAAATACATGATTTATTAGCAATGCAGCACATGTCTCGGAGCTATTATTTGGTGCTGGTATACATTCGACATACTTGGTGAATAAACATGTAACTGTTAACATATACCGATTTCCTCGTGAAGATTTTGTTACTGGCCCAATAAAATCCATCTGAAGGTCTGACCAAGGCATACATATCCCCCTCTTCTGGAGAGGTGCTCTGTGAGTTGGCTTGGTAGGTTGAAATTGGGGACATATTAGGCAACCTTGGCAGTATTCCTTCACATCACGTAACATATGAGGCCAGTAGGCATAATCCCGCAGGATCTCATACGTGATCTTCTCTCCACGATGACCGGAAGTGGGAGCATCATGGGCATGCTGTAGCATCAAACCTCTAAATTTAAGTGGGACGACCCATTGTTGTACGCCACCCTTTGAGGTTCGTATCAACAATCCCTGGTATAAAGAGAATTGGGATTTGGATTTCATTAAGATACGTAAATCCTCCTTCCCACTACATACTTCCTTATTTATGGGATTTTGGTTGGGATCTTCTATATGACTATAAAACAAGCCAATTATTGGGTCTTCTTTTTGGGCAGTAATTAAATCCTCACTAGGAGAATCGTGACTCCACTGTAATGCATTCGGATCACCAGCTGTTCTGGCCTGTTGCCTGGTGACAGCTTCAACCTGTACGGTACCTAAAAATTGATCAATGTCTAACAGTTCACCGGTGATTGCCCCTTCCTTGGCTAGAGAATCGGCCAGATCGTTCCCTTCTTTCTCAGCACCTAGAACCTTGCAGTGGCCTTTGGTCTTCTTGAAGTGCAGGGTGAGATCATTGGACCTTACCAGTTCATCGATGTGACAAAAGAGCTTACCATGTTTCACAGGTTTGTGATTACTCTTGTTCATGTTGTTTCGCTTCCACCTAGGGAAATACTCCACAAAACTATTCCTGACATAATTGGAATCGGTTATGATGGCACACTCTCTGATGTTGAACTCTATAGCCATCTCAACTGCTTTAAGAATTGCAGTAAGTTCAGCAACCTGACTGCTTTTTGGTCCAAGTTTGTATCCCACAGAGATTGGGGTGACACCTTGGGTCCAAACGATTCCAATACCTGCCACTAGTTGGAGCTGTTCCCCATCCTTGTGATGAAAAGCACAACCATCCACATATACACACGGCAGCTGTTTACAGTATTCTTCATCATAAACCTTGTAGGGAGAGAACAGTTGTTCTTCCAGAAAGTCAGTGTCCGGGGCCTCCATAGCAGGCGTAGTTGCGGAACAATCATGGAGCTCGGCTAGGCCCTGGGCTACTGGACTTTCCTTGTTCTGTTTGTACCGAATTTCAAGAGGCCACCCTTGCAAAGACAAAGTCCAAGCAGTGATGCGGCTATTAGACACATTTCCTCCCTTGATACGTTCACTCTTTAAATACTGTAAAGGCTGGTGTGCCGTTTCAACAATAATTCTCTCTCCCTGAATGTAACTGCGGAAATTCTGTAATGCCCACACGGTGGACAATAGAGCTTTTTCACAGTCACTGA
Organism: Staurois parvus; assembly: GCF_062004578.1. Taxonomy (NCBI): domain Eukaryota; kingdom Metazoa; phylum Chordata; class Amphibia; order Anura; family Ranidae; genus Staurois; species Staurois parvus. Next base: position 6,670,499 of record NW_028317818.1, read on the forward strand.
ACTTTACTTCAACCGGGGACAAAGTTTTACTGGCATAGGCAATCACCTTACTGACATCATCACGTTTCTGGTAAAGAACAGAACTCATACTTACCTGCGTAAACCTTGTCTCTAGATAGAAATTTTTACCCCCTTCGGGATATCCGAGACACGGCGCTTGTGTGAGACGTTCCTTTAATTCCTTCATGGCGTCCTCCTGTTTCTTACCCCACGACCATTCGACATCCTTCTTCAGTAGGTGAAGCAACGGCTTGCTTATCTCAGCGTAGTTATCAATAAACTTACGCGAGTAGTTTACCATACCTAGGAATGATCTCAATTCTTTAAGGTTAGTAGGGACTTTACAGTTTAGAACCGCCTCAACCTTCTTCTTTTGTGGGTTCAAACCTTCAGCAGTAACTTCATGGCCTAGGAAGTTTACCTTCGTGCGACACCACTGGGCTTTTTGTAAGGACAGTTTAACTCCTGCTGCTTTTAATTGGCCCAGGACATGCCGAAGTTCTGTAATGTGTTTGGCCATATCAGTACTTTTGATCAGGATATCGTCCACATATGCCAACGTCCCCCTTTCGAAGGCGTCTGGCATGGCCTTGTGCATGAACACAGCAAATTCATGTCCGGAATTTATGAATCCGAAAGGCATTCTCACCCAACAATATTGTCGATTCCCAAAACTGAAGGCCAGTTTGTATTGGTCTTCCTCACTCACCTTTATGGTCCAATACCCCTGTGCACAATCCAAGGCTGTGAAAACTTGAGATCCTTGGAGCTGGGCGAGACATTGGTCTATGTATGGGACAGGCCATCCTGACATGTACACACGTTTGTTTAGCTGACGGAGGTCAGCGCACAAACGCCATTGTCCATTGGGTTTTAAAATACCCAGGATCGGGTGGTTATAGGAGCTGTGGATGGGCCGAATTATACCCCTTTCATGTAACTTCCTGATAATCTCAGCTAGAGATTCATAGGAAGCTAATGGTAACCTATACTGTCTTACAAATACTGGTGGGGCATCTGGATCTGTTTGGATCCTAGCGATGTGTAGGTCAGTAGTCCCACAATCGTAAGAATCCTTGGCAAAGATTTCTTGGAATTCAAGGAGAAGCTCTCGGAGCAATTGTCGGTCGAGATCATTGGAACACGCATCGGCGAGGGCCACCATCTCTTCCACTAACTCCTTGAATCCAGGAAAGCTTTCCGGCTGACCTATCTCATATGCCTCTTCAAGTTTCGTGGTGAGGTCATTGGGTATGTGATGTGTGTGTGTGTTCTCCTGCCATCCAGGTTCTTTGGGGTACTCTTGTTCTTTGATTGGGTGATCAAAGACAATTGATGTCTCTTCGATTCGACAGGTGCCATCTTTAGAATCGAATGGATAAATGGACTCTATGGTGAAAATACCCTCTGGTAATGAATGGAATGTTTGTTCAATTAATTGTTCCTCCGACAAATATTCATCGGGGATGAGTCCAATCACCTGGTTAGTGACCCCAAAGGTGTAATATTCAGTCTCTACCGCTAGACCAATAAGGGTCTCTTTGGGTAAGACGATGTCCTGATTGGACAGATTATGTACGTAAATGTACATCGGGGATTGATGTGTGTTGACTAGGGGCGTGTGTGTAATGTTCAGTCCCTCCCCCTGCATTTTATGGGAGAGGCATACCAATGCATCTGACCCCTTCAGTCTATGTCCCTTTTTAACTTGGATGGGGAGTATGAAGTTATTTATGCCCTTAGGAATTGTAATCTTTTGGGCTACCTGGACTTCAACAGCATAAGGCATCTGTTGCTGGGATTTTAAAGCTAAGTCCAGATTTTGGTATTTTTCGGGGTCCCCCTTTAGTCGACTCCATAAACAGTCATTAATTAGGTCGACTTGCATTGCAAAGCGATGTAATATATCGTTGCCAAAATAAATTTTAGTTTGGGGATTATCCAAGACTAGGAACACATGGGTGGCTGTTTTGTTTCCTACAGTGACGTTTAAGAGACACCTAGCCATTGAATTGTGATCATCAGAGTCATCAAGGGAGTCTGAAATCCAATGACGCTGAGGTGTGGAGAAACGGATCATTTCCATTTCGGTCAGGTGTTTTATCAGCCCATGGCTTACAAAGCTGTGTTCCTGTCTCAAATCTAGTTTGGCATATTTTGACCTATTAAGACCATTTATCCGGATGGGGATAAACAAGTCGCTGTTAACCCTTTCAATACCTGTCAAGAATTGGGTATGATCTCCCCCTTTTCTTGGTTTATCCTCCTGATGAAAAGATATCGTAAGGATGTCATCTTGGAGGGAAATATCTTTTATTTTCTCTTGGGAAATTCTAAAAATGTGTTCCTCATCTCTTCTGATAGGGTTATGGTCATCAGGTTTGATAACCGTTACATCAGGAAGTTGGCTGTTCCTGAAATGGATTTCTAATGATCCAGGCCTTTCTTCCACCAGGTGGCAGTGTTGTCGGGAATGGGGAGTTTTAAGTTTCCCATATTTAATCGGGGTATTTACCTGTGACCACAGTACTTGGTTCACACAGTCAACTATCGTGTTCAGCCTTTTTAGGAAGTCCATCCCAATTATCATGTGGTGCTGGGATATGCTAGCAATGATGATGGGGTGTTTCAGTTCCTTATTACCCAGTTTCAATTTAAGCCAGGCGGTACCCATGACTTGTAAAGGGTCTCCACCTACACCAATCAATGAGCTGTCAAAGCTTTTAAGTTTCGGCTTGGTGGGCATGACATTCGCCACTTTATCAAAATGTTCCTGTGACATGATGGTTGCTTGGGATCCAGTGTCTATTAAACCGACAATCGAAAGATCACTGGCATCCTGCACCTGTACTGTGGCATAATATCTCCCATCAGATTCAGTCAGCTCACACATGAAATTAGTGTGGTTGAAGATCTGTGGGCCCTTCAATAACATATGACTAGCTCTTATCTCACCGCATATGGTGGACACATCACCCTTATCCTCCCTGGTGGGATTCTTGGACTGTCTCAAGACAGAAGCACAACTAGAAGTTGGTGCTCCGTCTGGCTTGTCAATCCCGACGACTTCCGATGCCGCGACTATATTAGGGGCAATAGATGGACACTGAAAAACAGGAGAATCGTTAATACCCAACAACTGGTCCCCCTTTGCCTGAGAACTAGATTCTCTATTAGTAGGCGTGTCAGGGACGGTACACACATCTCCTGTCATTCGACTCAGTGTTCTCCCCTGTTGGTTTAAGGCTTGGTTGCCTGTTAATTCTGTGACCCTTGGTTGGTCACAGGAGCTGCTCCTAAAAAAGGATTGGATGGAAATTGAGTGACAAGCCTGTCCATTTGTTCAGCCATTTTGCTGACCTGTGCCTCTATTTGTCCAATACGCTCAGAGGAGTCATTCTGTTGATTCTCCCTTTTCCTATACTTGCGCTTGTATTTTGGACGAGACTGGTAATGAGACTCAGAGTCAGAACTACTGCTCTGGTCCCGACGCCATTGTTCTCTCTGAGGTTTTGGGGTCTCCCTGTTATTAAAGGGAGCCTGGGGTACTGTATCCCCCCTTTGAGCCTGAGGGTGTTCTTGGCGTGGAGGAAATCTTTGGAAGTCGGAGTTTTTATTAAAATTGGGATTCTTATTGTAATTATGGTTCCTGTTGAAATTGGGGTTCCCATAAAAATTCCCATGTTGGTTTTGGCGAGGATAATAGAACCTCTGAGGATACCACTGCCTCCTTTGATTCTCCTCACTGTACTGACCCTTACCATACTTTTTATTCTTCTCACTTCCACTACCGTAGTTTCCTGGCTTTTGTCTATCCTTTCTCACCCACTGGTTTTGGGGTGCAAAGTTATGGACCTCCTTCACTTGCTGGGTTTGAGGTACAAATCTAGGGGAACCATTGGTTTTACCCCCACGGACTACTTCCGCATATGATTTCTTCTCTGCCTGCAAATTTGGATTTGGAGGGGAAACGGTAGTGGCTGCTACTATCTTGGGGCTATTTTTAGGTTCTCTTTTTATCCCGCCCTCACTGGACTGTTGGATCGAGAATAAATAGTCGCTCTCTCTCACCAACCAATCAAGAGAGCGTCCTTTTCTGTAATCCTTTGCAAGTCCCAATTTTATGTAAGCAGGTAATGCTTCATAGAATAGGGTCTTGAATTCTGGCTGGTTAGGATTGGGATCCTTTTCAGCCAGGAAATAGGCATTTCTGAGGACAGCCAGAAATTCTGCAGGGCTTTGGTGAGGACCACACTTTAAATTGTAGGCCGCAGCCTTGGCAGAGGTTACAGTTTTATAAGGCCCAAATTCCATGTGGCACTTATGTTTAACCTCTCTCCAGGACTGATTGGAATAGGCCCTCAAGGTCTCAAAGAATTGCCGGTATTTCTCTTCAAACACCCATGGCAGCAATTCTATTTTGGTGTGGTCATCTCTAATGCCCAGAATCTCTAACGTCTGTTCATATGTTCTCATGTGTTCGGTGATCTCAAGGGACCCTTTCTTAGAAAACATAGGAACAGTGTCCTTCAGGAACTTAATAACCTTTGGGGTGTCATATCTCCTGAATGACCCCTGGGATTTCCCTTCCTGCCTATATGAAACCTCATATTTTTCTTCAGAGCGCTCTGGAGTGTATCTTGAAAGCTTAGGAGGTGACCTATATTCTGACCCTGATTCACTATCAGATACTTCGCTGTGATGCGGGTATCTCCGCTCATCAGCCTCTGGCTTGACTGGGTTGGTCCGTCTTTGGATCCCAGAATTTATTTGGGCCGTCAACCTTATAATCTGCTCCTCCAGAGTTTTCTGCTCAGATTTTATCAAGGTAAGTTCTGACTGGTCATGCTTATCCCCTGGGTGAACTTTAATTTTAACAGGAGATAACCTCTCTGATCTGAAGTACTTCACCTCATCTTTTAAGTCCTGATACTTCTCTTGAAGTTGTTTTAATTCCTGAAAGTTTCTCTCATACAGGTCCTGAGCACTTCGAAAGTCTCCGACCAATTTATCATAATATTTCTTGGATTCGTCTAAACGAACACCGGCATGACCAAGCTTCCCTTTCAAAGACTCAATGTCCTGATTTTTGCTTTCTAACAAGAGGCGGGCCTCTGACAACTCTTCCCTTAGAGTCATGGTCCGCTGGGCAGCTCCAGCGGTCATGAACCATAACATGGGCCAAGCTTCTAGGAGAAGTCTGTCACGGCTTCTATCACTTTCTGCTCCAGCAAATGCTATTAAAAACCCAACAACCTGGCCCTTTTGGTTGAACAGGTCCTCAAAGGTGCTCATGGCCTGCTTTTTCTCTTCATCCACAAATTCATTATTGCTATCCCCCAGACCTAATCTCTTGCGGAGATAATCTATTACTTCACATTCAACATACTTCTGCCAAGCACCGGCAGCTTTCCGGGCTGGCTTCATAACTTCCTGCTCAATGCCTTGAGCCGCCATATTTTCCTCGTTATGCTTGGAAGAGGTGGATCCGTGATTACTGGATGCCATTTTGATATAAAATATATGTTTGACAAAGTGTACAAATATACAATCACCAGTGCGTTTTGTGTTATGGTACGATTTCTATGGATCTCAGCAGTGCCTCCAAATTTATCCTGTGGTGGTTTATGTAAGGATATATATTATTTATAAAGGGCGTGTCCCTTTCCCTTAGATGAAATATTACAGTGCCTCCAGCCGTTAAAATACGGCAAATATTTAGTAAACCAATAATTTGGACACCTTGATAATTTGATCACCACTTATTATTATACCTTGAATTCTTTTAGCCAATATGATTTCGTACCATACACACAAAATTTGCCTTATAATAGATAAATATAAAAATGTATTTATGTACAAAAATTATATATATATTAACACAAAACGTAAAAGACTGGTGATAAATGAATATTGGTACACACAATCAAGAATATATCCTACCAATGTAAGACACAATAATAAAGTTTCTAACTAATTACATCAATTACAATTTTTAAATGATCTGATTATTTATTAAATTTATTAATAATTAATAATTTCGAATATCTCAAAGGTTATATTCTCGCAAGCCGTGGCCATAGGATTGCAAGAAGCAAGCCCTTGATATATGATACTCTGGTTATTAATATTCAATAAATTATGAAATATGAAAAAAATTTTAATATCGCAATAAACAATTTTTAACAGTAAAATAGGATTTCTCTACATATATCTAACTACCCAATATTGTTGTGATACACTAAGATAATTTTATGATTCCACACAACAGAGAAAATAGGTTAATACAAAATCAAATAAACATCTCACCACACCCGGAATTCAGACTAGGCAACTCTCCCGTGGATTTAGCTGGCAGTGGAACGCCTTTGGACTGATATATAGGGCAAGTGAAAGATTCTCAGTAGGGGAGAATGTAGGAAGTTATAAGATTAGAGGTTTAGGAATTTAGTTAAAGTTTTAGGAAGTTTTAAAAGATGGAAGAGTAGTTGTTCAGCAGAGATCTTCTTCTTGATCAGGTCTTTCCATGAGGTTTTTATGAGGGTTTCCTTTTTTTTTTATCTTAAAGCACAAGGGCTTTTATATCCACTAGTCCATTGTTCTAAGATACCTTCCCACCAGGCTTCCTGATTGGCTAGTTGAGAAATGTGTGTACATAAGCTATTTCTCACCTGCCCGCCAGGTGGCGGTCATGTATCACAGAACAATGTGAGTATTTGAGATGACTCATACCTTGGGTGGAATCTTCAGGTAATTTCAGGAATTAAATATACGGCTCTTTCCAGATATAGCAGTGATCATACCTATATTATTCTAAATAGGGACCATGGAATATAGGTGTATATTCAGTTATTCCTTCTTGAAGTACCATCCTGTTTGTTTCCTGATAAGACATGTAACTAATGCTAGTCTATAATACATCTTACTTCCCATCGTCTCAATACTCAAATTAGTGATATATAGTTCCCATTGCTGAGTATTTAGTGGTGTTTAAAATCTATAACATCTTATTTATAATCTGTTTTTGTAGTATATTTTTGTAATTATATACAGTGAACTTTTAGACTTAAATGTCCTGAATTTCACCTCTTTGTTTCAGAATCAACATTTTCTCTGTGTAGGAAAAAAAAACTCTCTGTTTGCCTGGCCCTTGTATTGGACTCATGGTAAACAACTGTTAATGCTTTCACCCTTGGTGAACAATAGTATATTTTAATAGTTTCAGAGGTCTGTTAGTTTATCACACTCTACAAGGTTTGGGTAAGCTCTCAGACAATCAGTTTGGTTCCTCTATTGTCATGTCCAGACCTTGTATATGTTTACCTGCTTATTGAAGTCTGAATAATGGTGTTTGATCACCTGTAGAACTTCAAAATAGTATTGTCTCTAGGAGGAAAGAAAAACAATCCCTTCACCCATTACATTTCTCTAGCTAGATGGTCATTCGACTTTCCAACCAAGACAAATTAACCCCTTAACATCCGGCTATGCTGACTTGATGTTATATAGGATTATGTCTTGATAAGTCATGTTTTTGAGACATAATTCAAAAGCCCACAACACTTCTGTAATTCTTTCTCCAGGAAGCAGAGATGTAATTCAGCACCACTTGCTGTGGTGGGTGGACTGAAACTCTCATTACATTACATTACATTACATTGAGTTTATATAGCGCCAAAGGGTTTGCTCAGCGCTGTACAATAGAGGGGGGGACAATACATGAAACATTACAGCAGCTACGAACAGCACACGAGGGGTAAGAGGGCCCTACTCTTTCGAGCTTACAATCTGGGAGGGAGGGGGTAGTGGTACAGGAGGAAGTGGCTGTGGGGGATGGAGTGGTAGGAGGAATGAAGGAGAGCAGCAGTTAGGTGAGGGTGGGGTAGGCTTCCCTGAAGAGGTGGGTTTTCAGGGAGCGCCTGAAGGTGAGGAGGGAAGGTGACAGTCTGATGGATTGGGGTAGTGAGTTCCAGAGGATGGGGGAGGACCTGGAGAAGTCTTGCAGACGTGCGTGTGAGGAGGAGACCAGGGAGCAAGATAGAAGGAGGTCCTGTGAAGAGCGAAGGGTATGGGTAGGGTGGTACCTGGGAATCAGGTCGGTGAGGTAGTTAGGGGCAGTGTTGTGAATGGCTTTGTAGGTCAGAGTGAGTAGTTTGAATTTGATGCGTTGGGCGATAGGGAGCCAGTGGAGGGAGAGGCAGAGGGGGGTGGCAGAGGTGGAGCGGCTGGTGAGGTGGATGAGTCTGGCAGCTGAGTTCAGGATGGTCTGAAGCGGGGAGAGTTTGCACTGGGGTAGGCCGGTGAGGAGGGAGTTGCAGTAGTCAAGGCGTGAGATAATCAGGGAGTGCACAAGTAGTTTAGCGGTGTCTGGGGTAAGGAAGGTGCGTATTTTGGCGATATTGCGGAGGTGGAGCCTGCATGTGTTTGTCAGTGATTTGACATGAGGTTGGAAGGAGAGGTTAGAGTCCAGAATGACCCCAAGGACTTTGGCTTGCGGGGCGGGATTGATGGTGGTGATGTTAGTAGTGATGGATAGGATGGGGGGGGGGGCGCGGGCAGGGGGGAAGACGAGAAGCTCGGTTTTGGAGAGGTTGAGTTTGAGGAAATGGAGCGACATCCAGTCAGAGATGTCGTTTAGGAGGTGAGTGATGCGGGCGGAGAAAGTGGAGGTGAGGTGAGGGGTGGAGAGGTAAATTTGAGTGTCATCAGCATAGAGATGGTAGTTGAAGCCGTGGGAGTGTATGAGTTTGCCAAGGGAGGAGGTGTAGATGGAGAAGAGAAGGGGTCCAAGGACAGAGCCCTGGGGGACCCCAACAGAGAGGGGGAGGGAAGGGGAGGTGGCACCATTGTAGGAAACGCTGAAGGAGCGTCGGGATAGGTAAGAGGAGAACCAGGAGAGAGCGGTGTCTCTGACGCCAAGGGAGAATAGTTTATTAAGGAGGAGGGGGTGGTCAACTGTGTCGAAGGCCGCGGAGAGGTCCAGGAGGAGGAGGACAGAGTAGTCGCCTTTGGCTTTGGCGGTAAGTAGGTCGTTGGTGATTTTGAGGAGGGCGGTTTCGGTGGAGTGTAGGGGACGGAAGCCGGACTGTAGTGGATCAAGGAGGTTGTTGTCAGTTAGGTGGGCGCTTAGGCGGTTGTAGACTAAGCGCTCCAGGAGTTTGGAAGTGAGTGGCAGCAGGGAGATGGGTCTGAGGTTGTTTGGGTCAGAGGGGTCCAGGGAGGGCTTTTTGAGTATGGGGGTGATGTGCGCATGCTTTAGGGGGGAGGGGAATACGCCGGTAGCGAGGGAGAGATTGAAGATGTGGGTGAGGGAGCAGATGAGGGAAGAGGGGGGTGACTGGAGGAGTCGTGAGGGGATAGGGTCTAGGGGGCAGGTAGTGAGGCGGGCTTCAGAGAAGACCCTGGTGACTTCCTCAGTGGTAGCGGGGCTGAAGGAGTGCAGAGCTGGTGGGGTTACGGTAAGCGGGGTCTTGGGTGTGGAGGGGGGCAGTGCGGTTGCGAGGTCAGAGGAGGGAAGAGATGAGGGGGAGATAGGGGGGGGGAGGCTAGGTGGGGAGGTAGATTGCGAGTTGACTATGTCCTGACGGATAGCATCAATTTTATTGTGGAAATGAGTGGCAATCTCGTGGGCGGTGAGTGAGGTACTGAGTGGAGGAGGGGGGGGAGAGAGCAGGGAGTTGAAGGTGGAGAAGAGTCGGCGAGGGCAGGAGGAGAGGGTGTTAATCAGGTTTACGAAGTAAGCCTGCTTGGCGGCGTGGAGGGAGGAGGTGTAAGTGAGGAAGGCAGATTTGTAGAGGGAGAATGAACGGGGGGACCTGGTTTTGCGCCATAGTCTCTCCAGCGCACGACTGCGACGTTTGAGGCATTTAGTGTGGTCGTTCTGCCATGGTTGGAGCGGTCTGGGTTTGATGTAGCGTGTGGTTAGGGGTGCCAGAGAGTCTAGGGTAGCTGATAGTGAGTCGTTGTACGTGTTAGTGGCTAGGTCAGGACAAGACAGTGGAAGGATTCTGTCGTGTAGGCGGTCGGCAGCTGAGTGGAGGGGGGCCGGGTTCAGGTTGCAAAGGTTGCGGCTGGTGATGGTTTGGCGCTCTGGGGGGGGGGAGTTAGGGGAAGGGGAGATGGAGAACGTGAGGAGGTGGTGGTCGGAGAGAGGGAAGGGGGTGTTAGAGAACTGGTTGAGGGTACAGAGGTGGGAGAAGACGAGGTCCAGGGTGTTCCCAATGATGTGGGTGGAGGATTGAGTGTGCTGTGTGAGCGCGAAGGAGGAGGTTAGGTGGAGGAATTGGGAAGTAGCCGGGCTGTTGTCATTGATGGGGATATTGAAGTCCCCGAGGATGATGGTTGGTAGCTCAGAGGAGAGGAAGAAGGGAAGCCAGGCAGCGAAGTCATCCAGGAAGCGGGGTATGGATCCGGGAGGCCTGTAGATCACTGCGATCCTTAGGGGGGTGGGTGAGAAGAGCCGGATGCAGTGAGCCTCGAAGGAGGAGAAAGTTAGGGAGGGAGGATTAGGGAGGACCTGGAAGGTGCTCAGCGGTGATAGGAGCAGGCCGACCCCACCACCTTTGTGACCGCTCAGTCTTGGTGAATGGGACCAGACGAGACCTCCATAGGAGAGTGCCGCAGGGGAGGTGGAGTCAGTGGCCTGTACCCAGGTTTCGGTGATGGCTAGGAGGTTAAGGGAGCGGGAGATAAAGAGGTCATGGATGGCAGTAAGTTTGTTGCAGACCGAGCGGGCGTTCAGGAGTGCAACCGAGAGAGGGGGGATGGATGCGGGGAGAAGGGGCACAGATATGAGGTTGAGGGGGTTACGGCAGCTGGCGGGAGCAGGGGGGTCCCTAGAGGAGGGGTGAGGTGGCGAGGGGCCAGGGTTCGGGGAGATGTCCCCAGCAGATAGGAGAAGGAGAAGGGTGAGGAAGGTGGCATGGGAATGGGAAGTGTAGGAGCGTGTGGGTCTGATAGTGGTGGCACGTGGGTCGACGGGGGAGTGGAGTAGCAGGAGGAGGTGGTGAGTGCCGTAGTGGGGAGAGGGGAGTAGTGAAGGGGCAATGTAGAGCTGTTTTGGGGGGGTAGGCGGGTAGAGGGAGGCGATTTTTGGGATGGTGGAGAGGAAAATGAGGAGGAGGAGTGCAGGAGGCATGTTGGGGTGGGTGCGGTGACAGTTGGGTCAGGGGAGGTGAAGGGATACAGGTCAGGGCAAGGTGTGTGGGGAATCTGTGTTACCATGGGAGAGTCATTTGAGTCCTTCTGTAGGGGTAGAGTGAGGGTGGAGGGCGGCAGCTGGTTGGCAGCAGTCTGTGGGTGCAGTAAGCTGGCGACCATGGGTGCTGTGGCATGTCTTCAGTGGGTACGGTGGTTCGGCTAGTGGAGGGGTCGTAGGGTGCGATGGCTGGGGGTGATGGTAGGCACGGCGACTGGTGATGCTGGTGGCTCGGTGACTGGGGTTGTTGAGGCCAGGCGTCGGGTGCTGAGGGCTCGGCGTCGTGAGGCGCTGAAGGTGTTGAAGGATCGTCATCAGAGTCGAGCCGGGCGTTGCGGTAGCGATCGTCGGCCCTGCGTGGTTTGTGCTCAACCGTGATCTGTTGCGGCCGGTAGGAGAGACCGCAGCTTCAAGGGTCGTGGTGGGCCATTAGTCGCCGGGGCGTCGCCAGAGGGAATAGCGTGCCGGAAATCAGGGTGCTGGGCGAGCGTTCCCTGGTGTGGTGGCTGGCTGGTAATCCCAGGTGGGGTGGTGGGCAGGGGATCCCCGGTGGGATGGTGGCCGTGCTATCCCTGGTGGGGTAGTAGCGATCCCTGGAGGGATAGTGGCTTAGGGTCCCTGGTGGTTTGGGGTTTCAGGTGGATGGTGGGATCCCTGAGTGAGTGAGTCCCTGGAGGCTGGCGGTGTGATGGTGGTTGGGCTCCCTGGTGGGTAGTGGGCGCCCCTGGTGAAGTACCTGGTGTCCTGGAGCGTCGGTGGATCCCTCCTGGGTTAGCAGGACCGTTGGTGGTGGTGGTAGCTTCCCGGAGCAGCGGAGGCGTCCCGCCGCGGCCGCAATTCCCGCCGCGATTCCAGCCACGGCTGGCAGGAAACACCGCGGCTTCGGGTGCCGCGGTAGGCCTCAGGCTGCTGCGAACCGCCGGAGCTCCGCTGGAGGGACGGAGTGACTGTGGGTGTTGGTGGGGACCTCGGCAGCAGACACAGGGGCCCGGATGGGCCCTGATGGCAGCGGTAGGGGCGCAGGGGTGATCCCCTGATCGGCGGGGACCAAGGAGCGGAGTGGCAGTAGTCCGGGCTGATGTCCGGCGATCCTGGTCGGCCGCGCCAGAAATCGAGGCCGCGGCTTCAGGTGCCGGGTAGGCCGCAAGTCCCGGAGCTCCGGGAGAAAGGTCCAGTGGCCTTCCCTGGCTGGCGAACAGGGACCGGAGGGTCGTGGGGCCCCCGTCAGGGTCCGCTGCCGCCCAGATGGCAGCGAATTGGGGCCGGGGGAGCAGGAGCTCGCCGAGACACGTCCGTCTCGCCGGACGTCCGGATGTTTTCACGGCTCTCAGACATATTCAGCATGTACAGACCTAGTGTACCCACCGACAATCACTACAATTCGCTGTGGTTGAGGGGAACTGAAGTATCCTTCTACTGGAGAAAGTTAGGAGAGGATATGATGTAATCTCTGCTTTTAAGTTTTTTAAAAACGAAAAATTGGTTGTTCAATCGGCCGACGTTACCACTATTGTAAAAAAAAAATCGGCTGATTTTCGTCCAGTCTACGGCTGGCAAATATAATAGTGGTGTCCCTACAGAGAGTTCCGCTATTATATTTGACATTTAAAAGTATAGCAAAGTTGCAACATTGTATCTATTTTCTACATACTATATACTACGTACATATTATATCAAATATAATAGCGGAGCTCTCTGCAGGGACACTCCGCTATTATTTTTTACATTTAAAAGTATTGCGGTTGCAACATTGCATCTATTTGTATCCGAATAGAAACATCTGTATCCAAAATGGATACAAATAGATACAGATGTTCTTTTTTTTGTCTTCATCTTCTTCTTTTTCTTCTTCTCCTTCTTCTTGCAGGTCACGGCTCATGCGCATTTTTTTTAATCGGTAAAAAGATTGGCCAATTTGCCCAGCATTGCCTTGAAAATCGGCCGATCGACAAAATCGGCCATTTTTTTCCAACATAATCGATTAAAAAAATGTGTCAAAATCACGAAAAACGGCCGACAAATTCACCGACTAATGATCCAAAAATCCGCTGATTATTCTTTCGGACAAATTTTCGGCTGATTTTCGACCCATCTATGGCCTGCATTACACCTCCTCCTTGGCAGAGCAGATGTTGTTATCTTTTGAATTACAGAGATGAAGTCATGAAAATTCAATTATACTTTTCTCCTTAATGGTAACGATTTTTAAAATGTTATGAACTGTTTAGATTTTTGTGTAAAAGAGTATACTAATATGTTATTTTTGACTATCCTGGAGTTCTTCAAGTGAAAATTCCCTTGAAAAATAAAAATTCACTTTGCAAAGTGAACATGCTTTACTCCTTTAGCAAACTTCATACCACATGTCTTAACTTCAGTTATTAAAATGCATGTAAGTAAACAAACTTTTCATATATGTTCCATTTTACCTGTTAAATAAACCATTGAAAAAGTTGTTACTAGTTGATCTTGTCAGAAATTTAGAGCTGCCATCTTGTCAGAAATTATGAGCTGGAGTACTGGGCTGTGGAGGTGGAGGGAGCAGCTGGCTCAGTCTCTCAGTTGAGTGCTGAGAGACTGAGCCAGTTGCCACTCCAGATTCTAGGGTGGATCCTGACATTAAAGTCAGGATCTTTCCCCAGACTGGATTGGCTGAGTGATGTCAGCTGACAGCGGACTTCAGCCCGCTGTCAGCTGAAAATGGGTCACAGGATTGCAGAACGAACTGCACTCCTGCAATCCACATATCGATATACAGTACACTGTGGAGCACTGGCACTATGGAGAACTTGCATTGAAGCTGTGATGACATCTATGGAATATTGAGGCTGTGAAGACGTATATGGAAAATATTGAATATATCCTCTGCTGGATTAAAGTGTGGTTTTAATATTAATTTGGTAAGGGTATTTATTCCATACACTGTAAGTGCACACGGAATGCCACTGGAAATATTAATATAATTTGTATGTGATTCACAGAGTGATTCACGATCACGATTGTTTCAATAGTGTTCACAATCACATATGTGGTCACGTTTTGTTTGAAGTGAATAGTGCACATTTGTTACATTATTAAGGATTGATCTATTAATGGTAATGCACTATTAAGTTTTCTCTTATTTTGAGGTTCACGTTTCCTTTGGAGCCAATCGGAGGGCTTGACAGAAAAGATTTTGAATTTTTTCCTTTTTTGGGATCTGAATTTTGAACGACTTTATGATTTATGGACACTGGTGATTTAATTTTATAATTTTTGATAGGGTTGGGACTGTAAAAAGAAAATATAGGACCCAGCGTGTTTGAAAGCAGGAGGGACCATATGACTAGTAATGCTCAGGGGCAGTTGGAAGTTACTATAACTTCCGGTGTGTAAAGAAGGGCAGGTCCTGTGGGAGAAAGAGAGCTGGGGAGTCCGGTCAGATACTTAGGGTTGCATTGGTATAGGGACCTGTCGGTTCTGGAGAGAAGGAAGATTGTCTGGAGACTGCTGGACTGAGTTAGAAGAGTAGTTCCTTTCTTTGGAAAATGCCTGCACTGAGACCTGTCATTTGTGCCACCAAGAGATCTCTGAACTCAGTTTAGCTGATCAATGCTGCTTGCCGAGTCCCATTAAGGTTCACAGCTGCATTGTAAAATACACCACTTTCAGATTGCTGCAGGAAGCTGCCTGGGATCCAACACCATCTTAAAGGGCACCATCCATCTGAGCAAGGAAGCTTGATTTTAGAAGTGCAGGGGAGCCACTGAATAGACTGTTGATCCATTAGTGATTTTTTATATTGACTTTTTTGCCTAAGCACCTGGAGAACTTTTATTGTCCTTTACTTCTACTGACAACCCCCATCTACTTACTACTGAACACTGCTAGTCTTGTTTACCAGAATCTATCTATCTATCTATCTATCTCTCTATCTATCTATCTATCTATCTATCTTTCTATTTATATTTAACCATCGTCATATCTCATCTGGCCACTCCCTTTTCAGTGTTCTGAGGAGCCCATTGTTTTCCAGAGCTGACTCATTGTTGCAAGGATATTTCCCCACCCCAACAAGCATGCCAAGATCTTCAAGGGCCCTGACCTAGCTGGCAGAAGACTAACCTTAAAGACTGTTCATAATTCAGCTGCTATAGAGCACAGTTTTCAGCATATTTAATTTTCTCTTTTTCAAGAAGGGCTAGGCTCAGCTATCTCACCCTAAGTGCCTATAGGTGTAGTGGTGATCAGGGACACTTGTTGGTGGCAGTATGTAAACAACATCATATTATCATGACTATTTTTTCTTTTTTTTCATTTTTTTTTAAATATTGTGACAGGACCAGTACAGTGTCACCATATTGACAATGTACTGCTCTAGGGAGGTGATCAGCACTTTTTTTACACTATGCTTGCTTATTACAGTGCTGATCACTGTTATAAGCAATCATTTATATGAATGGTATCCATTCATGTGCCATTTTATGCAATTGTGATAGCTGTGATTAGCCACAGCTATTACATGGCCCAGATCCACTGTTATTGACCCTGTACTATATGATGACTGTGGCCAATCAATAAAAGTCATTGTGCACAACTGACATATAATTGCTGTGATTGGTCACTGGGGCCATCCCAGTACAACGATCTGCCTACTGCAGTGCCCGGTGGACACAGCACATCACAAATCTCACCGCTGCATAGCCCCTAGGGCACACACAAGGCATGAGAGTGGGAGGACATCATATGACATCTTACTAGGACAATGGTGCTCCCACTTGGCCATATTATTATAATAGCCTGTGTGGGAGGTGGTGAAATAGTGATAAGGATATATGTAAGAGGCCTTAAAGGAGGCTATGTATAGTATGCCTGTGATGGGTAGTACAAAAATAGTAAATGTGGGTGAAACATTTATATATGGGTTCCCCACCTCAGTCCTGCTTGGGTAAGGAAAATTCCTACTTTGGGGAGCTGTCAGAGCACAGCTAGGATAGAAAAACCCGCTTACACTCCTACAGCTTAAAATAAGTTACTGCCCTAGTGGAAAAATGC
Organism: Staurois parvus; assembly: GCF_062004578.1. NCBI lineage: Eukaryota > Metazoa > Chordata > Amphibia > Anura > Ranidae > Staurois > Staurois parvus. Next base: position 6,686,730 of record NW_028317818.1, read on the forward strand.
TTAACTCTGGAGAAAAAATAATCCAAAATAATAATCCAATCTCCAAAAAAATACAGTTAACAATAACAATAGCTAAAATACAGACAAGGCTACCCAACAGCCCATTCACTAATGAAACCATAGACTGTAAGTCATATGGGCTTAAACAATCCTAAAGAAATTAGGGTAGGCAGGAGAGTTCCTGAAATTAGACCATTTTCTTATCTCAAATTAAAAAAAATGTCCTTAGGTCCACTTTTTGATATCTTCCATTGTTCCTGTTAAAATGGACCAATATCTATCAGGCACTGAAAGGTAGTATTATCAACTGAGATTTTAATCCAGAATGGCTCCCAAAATAACTATTTGGCTATAGGGAATGTAGCAAAAAAATTGTTACGGACTAGGGTCAGAGACCACATAATTAGTAATAATAAGTAAATAAATTCAGTCTTTATATGGTCTGATAGTATTTGGGAATAAAAAATGACAAACGTTGGCTGAATACTAAAGAAGCTTTGCATGTTCATAGATTTCAGAAAAAGGAAATATATATAGTTTGTTAGTTCATGCATGAGGATCTTCATAGTATTGTCTTTAGGCTTCTCAAAGGAATCAGTACACTCAATTAAGGACATTTTAGCTTGTGGGACCATGCTTGCCTGTGGAAAGAGTGCTCTCATGGGCAATTGTTAAAGGATTAGCTGACAAATATTTAAATACTTTGTAGTTAAGTGAAAAAAAGAGAACAGAAGTTCCATTTACGCAAAATTTTAAAGGATGGAATAAACATCGTGTAAGGGCTGGAAGTCTGCTGAATGGTTGAATGATCTCAGGTATTGTGAGCTCCCTTTTGGTCTAAACACTCTTTAACCATTTGAAAACCAGCATGTCAAACATTCTTTCCATCCAGGCCAGTTTTCAGCATTGTTATACCATGACTGACAATTACTCGGTCATGTAACACTTTACTTAAATTCATTTTATATCACGTGCTTGAGACAGATAAAGTTTTCTTTCGGTAGTATTGAATCACCACTGGCTCTTTTATGTTTAGGAAAAAGTTCCTAAATTTTGGGGAAAAAACTGTTTGCCTTAGTTTCTAATATAAAACTTTACAAATAAATTATCTTTCTACATTCATTTAGGACAAAAAGTATTCTACTACTTTTTGTATTGTATTTAGATTGTGCGAAAGACTGTGTGGTATAAACATCAATTTTTTTTCACAAAGTTAGCATTTTAAAGGTTGTTTCTCTCACACAATAAAACCAAAAAGTGCAGCCCTAACGTTCCACATATTGATTATAAACCATTCAAAGCATACAATTCAAATATTTAATCTGCAAGTATACCTATGACAATTTGTGACAAAACATGACATGCACATAACTTCTGTATATATGAAAAATGTCTT